>NW_010192467.1:0-5450 GCF_000695765.1 Mesitornis unicolor
TATTATATTATTTATAGAAAATAAATTGCAAAATTCCCCCTAGTAAATAAAATTCTAATGACATATAGGCATTATTCAGAGACTTGAAATGTGTGTACAGATGTGGTTGTATGTTACTGTGACACATTACTGGTTTTAGGTATTTAATAAGAAGTTTATGCTGAAAACCTACAAGAGGCTTAAAAAATTTCCACTCCACATTTTAATGATAAGAGAAAGAACAATTTCCGTCATTGAACATAAATGGAGCTAAACTTAATGAGGAATAACATATGAAGACAAGTAAAACCTGGATTGTAGAGAAGTGCCTGCTGACTCATTTTTCCTTACTTACCTGACTCTCAAATTCCTTTCCTTCAAAGCAACCTGTTTCCTGTGGGAGACAGTGCCATCCATCACACATAAACCCCATTCTTACACTTCTTCCCACATTACTTGAGTCAACAGCAGAGAAATAATTGTTCATTCTGTTTGCCTATCCTAGCAGCATTGTTTTCTTCTTTTAAATTACTATTGTTTTAACATAGAAGAGTTTTAATAAAATAAATCCTTAAGCATCTTTTCTAATGTCACTTTAGAGAGCTTAATCCCATCCAAAGAAACCTTGGCCAAGCTGGATCTAGTAGAGAGATTTGCTTGCTTCAACTTAATAAACAAAGTCTGAAAGCTGACATACAGGGTCCTATATACTTGAGATAACCCCAAGGAAATAGGAAATGTTACTGATGCCAAAGGATAACACTGGTTCAATACCAAATGGACATAAAACAGGACAGATGTTGAAAGAAAATTTCTAACCAAAGATATAATTAATTGTGAAATAGACTTTGAATACAAGTAGAAAGGAATGCTGGTTTTAATAGAGAGCTCACCAAATTCATGCAAGGTATCTTAAATCATACAATTAATGTCATAACATATGACAGCTTATGAGAGTAGAAGACAAGACACAATGATCAAGAAAACTGATTTCTAACCTCTGTTTGTAAACCACATCAGGAATCCAGTCTCCTTTACAGAAAAGCAGGAAAGAGATGCTTTCTTCCAATTCATATCTTTTCAAAAGCTTAATGATACAATGTATAAATAGCTCATTCAAAATTTGAAATAAATCTGCAAGCGCATTTGGAAGATTTTGTATACACTTTAAATGTTAAATTTTGAATGTGCTGCAACCCTCTAAGAAAAATATAGATTAGTAGAAAAAAGTATAAAAAAGTAGAAAAAAAGATTAGTAGAGATGTATTTCCAAGAGAGAGGAAATAGCGAACTATGCCATACTTCTGAAATTTTGTAGATCGCTGTTAATAGAGACCAGGCAATGTGAGCCAGCAAGTCCAAGTTAGTAATGTGCTGAATATTCCCTTTCACTGGAGTAGTCGTGCTAATATCTTAAAGCAAGATCCATTCTGTAGCTACTGATGGCTACTAGGCATAAATGCTGGCTCTTGTACTTTCACTATGATCAAAAGAGTGCAGAAAAAGAGCTTGGAAAAGGGCCATCATAAGGATTGCTCACTTATTTAGGAGCCCAGCAAAATCTATGAATAGCGCATAATGTAAGGCCTGCGTACTCATACCTAAGGAAAAAAAGACAACTTCCTTTTCTATTAAATGTTCTTTCTAGACAACAGGTTACTAAACCAAACTGGATGCAGAACAGGTTTCAGAAAAATTCTACTGCAAATGTCTTCAAGAGCAAAAGTGGGAGGTAAAAAGATCAAACAAGACAAAACTAAATAAGGAAAGCTAAGCCAAGAGTCTATTTGCTACCACAGAGACTTGTCAAAAGTTCTGTTCAAACTCTGTGAAATAAGAGGCCATACTGTGACTTCCAGCTATTAGAAATATACCATGTATTTCATTTCTTATGTGTCAAAGAAACAAATGAAGCACTTAAGATAATTGCTATGGTTTTAATCTATGTTCATTAGAAGCACTTCATAGTGTTCTAACCTTGAGAACACTGCCCACATAATGTCTTCACAGTGCTTTAAAACTTATATTAGCCATATCTTTCTCATGCTGCCTGTATGTATAGTACTTCTAAGTTAATGAACCTTAAAGTGAGATAACAATGTGGTAGATTATTTCACCTACTTGAAAAATAATAATGAATTGCATAAGATATTTAATATTCTTCCACTTATTTTTGTGAACATGTTTCTCATCCAGTTTTAACATGATAAATACTTACTATTTTTCTTCAAGTACCTAGCTGTCAAACTAATACATTTTATAATTTTAATTTTTCTTCATAAGGTACATTAGATTCCTCTTTAGCCAGCTAGCACAAAATCACGAAAACCAAAAATTGACAGAGCCTCATAAAGCTAAGAGTTTAGACATGCCAACCTACAAAGTATGCACATAAATAAATGAATATTTACATAGTTAATGAATAGTTGATGATGGTATAAATAACTTGTAGGACAGGGCCTGGGGAGCAGGACCCTGAGTGCTGCTGAAGTCACGACCATAAAAGGGGTAAACAAGGACCAGAAAAACAGGTATTTCAACCCTGAGAAAAGCAAGTTCCAGGCAACCTGCTGAGAAAGCCATCAGGGGCTCTGCCTGAAAGGCAAGAGGTGTTTGTTAGTGTAACAGTGCATCACTGACCAATCAAATGCAGCCGCGCGCAAATGAACCAATCATTTTAAAATACGCAGCCCATGTAAGCGTATATAAGGAAGTCACTGCACACAATAAACTGACATTTTGCTTGCATTAAGCTGTGTCCCGTTTCTCAATCGCCGCAATAACTTTATATACAAAATTTAAAACTCCTTTAACTTTATGATGGTTTGGGAAAGATTTAAAAATGAAAGATTTAGTTTTAGAAAACTCAGTATATTAATCTATCATCTTTAATTTAGGATACTGAATAGGATAAAATAGGTTAAAAAATTGCCATGTTCTAACTGTACTATTAAAGGACAGAGAAGGGGAACAATTAATATCTGAGGGTGCAAACACAATAAAAATTAGGAAGTGCTGGAGAGAAGGGAGATGACTTTGGGAAAATCATGTTAGCCTACAATTAAGAAAAATTACAATTTACAAAAGCTTGGCCCTACATATGTTTTCATTTTTCTTATGGTCTTTAACTTGATTTTTTGTTATTCTGTAACTTCTTGTTCTGGTTTCACATCACAGCCAGTGGTGGTCACTGGGACATTAGCCATATCCTCTTCAATTAAAGAACATTCTCTTTGCTGAGGCATGCATGGATAGTGCTGTAGGTTCTACGACCCACTGCTACTTTACCTAAACGTGCTTCTCAAAACTTTCAGAAGGAAAAATATCCAATGTCTTAAGAACACTGACCTTTTCCATTCTTTGGTCAGCAACTTGAAATATTAATGCAAATTGTTATTCTGTTAGAAAACAAAGCTGATTTCCATTCTTTTTGAAATACTAGAACATCGCTTAAGGAGGAAGTTATTCTGGAAAATCATCAAATGAGGACTTGGATTAGAAAAGAATGTTCAGATTGATTGATATGAATTATTGGCACCATTTCCTACGACATGAGTCATTTCAATAAAATTCACTGAAAAGAAAATAAAGCACTGATTTTTTTTTTTAAATAACAAAATGAAATCATGATAGATGCAAAGGGAGAATGTTCAAAGAGGTAAGAGTTGCATCCAGCTTCTGCCCATTTTCATGAATTTGTGTGCTCCTAAGCATTTTGTTAAATTAATAGAGGATACAGTGTTTTTGCTTAATGTTATACAGGTACTTGGAAGCTGGTTTTTTTTTCAATATAGTATTTCAAATAAAAACTGTTTATGATCATAACTGTGTAAAGTTATTTATTACAATGCTTAACCAGGTAAGATAAGGTATTATGTAACATTTAGTGTTTATTATTGAAACACTGTAGGACCACCTCACAAATGGATGGAAGTTGCCAGCATTAGCAAGAAAAAATCTTAGTTTATACTGGAATATGAATGTTTGCTTCATATTCATTTTGACACATTTAGCACAAGCATTTGAGGATAGACAGTCAGTTGGGTTTGCTATGCAATAGGTTATATCTGTTCTGTCTATATTATTCTGTACATCTTGAATTAATTCACATCTTGAATTGTAGGCATTTAGCTTCACCTAAACATCTTCGGCACCCTCTATAATCTATGGGTAGATACAGAAACATTACCAGAGACTAGCCAGATCAAGAGTTAATTCAGTTAACCTGAGTCACCTATACTTGGCAATTACAACAGGTTCAGCATGCTTTGTACTTGATACCATGTAGACAGGCCATCACACCACTGGCTGCCAAGGGAGAAGTATTTTCAGGTAAGGGCTAACACAGTTTCAGAAATGAATGCCACTTTAACAAAAGTTGCTTTGTTGTCTGCAACAGCTTTCTAATTGGAACAAAACACATTCTTCCTTTGAGCTGCTAACCTAGAATAAACTTCTTCCAAATTTTAAAATATGGTTTAGATGGTCTCAAAAGAAGCCCATTCCACAAGCCAAAACAGTGCTATAACATGACCTACAAAACTTGAGACCTTTGGTATGCGCCAAGAAACAAAGTTTTCAAAATTCTGAAAAGACATTGAACAGTAATCCTGGTTTTCTGAATTTATATTGTGAAACTCTGCGAAATAACATTTTTTCACTAAATTATACTGAATCAGTTTTCAGTCTTGAAATCGTTTAATACTTTAACAACTTCCTACTTCAAGCCATTTGTCTTTTTTACAATCTATAGATCACCAAATATTTGAAGAGCTTCAAATAAAAAGAAGGCCAGAGGGACAAGTTCAGTGCAGTTTTAGTTTCCTTTTTAACAAACCACATTAACAATTAAAGTACATATCACTTACAGACAAAGAGCCATTATTTTGGTTCTACTTACCACTGGCTGGCTGCAAAGGTAACGGCAAAGTTCTCCAATGTACTGGATGACAGTCACATTGTACTTTTTGCAGTCACTCCAAAAGTGACGAGCTGAGAACTTCTTTTTTAATACACAAGTTGCACCTTCATGGAAACAGTAGAAAAGGAAATCAAGTATTTTCTCTGTATGTCATATTAGCTAGCTATGTTCACTACTTCTACAAAATAGAACACAGAGAGATGAAGAGCAACCTTGTTCAGAGGACTATATGGTACTTCAGTTGTTTTATTAGAAGAAGATGTGTGTTTAAACCTAGTAGGCAAAGAAGGGAGATGAACCCAGTCTCCTTGGTGAGTCAGTAAACTGAAAGAGAACAGGATAAAAGCGAGGAGACAGCTTCTCTCTGTTGGTGGTATAACATTATTCAAAAGAGTTTAACTGAAAATATCCAGAAAAATCAGGCTGAATTACCAAGTCATTTGAGTATCACTGAAACCTCATTTTTCAACAAAGAAAGTATTCATCAATGCAGATTCAGACAGAATTAATCCATAATTAAGGGAGCGCGGCGAACAGGGCCGGCAAACAG
>NW_010192468.1:0-295 GCF_000695765.1 Mesitornis unicolor
CCCCAGCATTTTCTCCCCCCCCGTCTCCCTTCTCCCGTTCTATTTTAAATTTTTATTGCATTCTTTTTAAAGAATACAGAGGAACAAATGCCCTTATCAGCAATTCTCACAAGGTATAAAGAGCCGCTTTTATCTCTCTGCCTTTACTAATCTAGAGCGAGCCAATGCCTGTTAATTTTTTAATTTTCCTAGTGAATGCGTTCGCGGCTTTGTCAGCACCCACCCGCGCACGCACGCTCCCCTCCCCGCACCCAGAGACCCCGGCGTGGGATTGTCACCGTGCCGGCCGAGCGGT
>NW_010192469.1:0-1590 GCF_000695765.1 Mesitornis unicolor
GCTGGAACCCCACCAGCATGGACCCCCTCCGCACCATGCGCTCCTTCAGCGCCGGGGCCACCTGGCGGGGACGGGGTCACGTGGGGTCAGGAGGCAGGGTCACATGGGGTCAGAGACAGGGGTCACGTGGGGTCAGGGGTCATACAGGGTCACCAGGGGGTCAGGGGTCACTGTGGGGTCAGGGACAGGGGTCACCGTGAGGTCAAGAGATGGGGTCATCACAGGGACAGGGGTCACGTGGGGTCAGAGACAGGGGTCACGTGGGGCCAGGGTCACATGGGGCCAGGGGTCACTGTGGGGTCAGGGACAAGGGTCACCGTGAGGTCAAGGGATAGGGGTCATCACGGGGACAGGGGTCACCGTGGGGTCAGGAGACAGGGTCACATGGGGTCAGAGACAGGGGGCATGTGGGGTCAGGGGGTCAGGGACAGGATCTCCACAGGGCCAGGGTCACATCAGGTCAGGGGTCACTGTAAGGTCAAGGGATAGGGGTCATCACAGGGACAGGGGTCACCGTGGGGTCAGGGACAAGGGTCACTTGGGGTCGGGGTCACCACGGGGTCAGGGTCACTGCGGGGTCAAGCAATACAGATCACATGGGGTCAAGGACAGGGGTCACCATGGGGTCAAGGGTCACTGAGGGGTCAGAGATGGGTCACATGGGGTCAGGGGTCAAGGACAGGGGTCACCCTGGGAACAGGGACAGGGTCACTGCAGGGTCAGGGATGGAGTCACCTTGAGGTCAATGGATAGGGGTCATCGTGGGGTCAGGGGTCACCATGGGGTCAATGACAGGGGTCACTGTGGGGTCGGGGTCACTGTGGGGTCACAGGGGTCACCATGGGGTCAAGGGACAGGGGGGTCAATGACAGGGGTCACTGCGGGGTTGGGGTCACTGTGGGGTCACAGGGGTCACCGTGGGGTCAAGAGACAGGGTCACTGCAGGGTCAGGGGGGATTCTGGGGTTTGTTTAGTTTTGGGGGGGGATTTGGGGTTGGTTTATTCTGGGGGACACACGAGGCCTCACCTTCGCCATACGTGGCCAGAAATCGGGGGCATCCTCCTGGCCCCGCAGGCTGGGGGGCACGAACCAGAAGCAGAGGTTGAGGAATTCGGGCTGGGGGGGGGAGGGGGGCGGGAGGGGGGTCACAGCCCCCACCCAGCCCCAGAACCCCGGTGGAGGGGGCACCACTTTCCCCTCATCCCTGTTTCGGGGCATTTAAACCTGGGGGCAGGGAGGGGGGGACATTAAAAGCCCCCCCAGGCCTCATTTTGGCATACACAGACCCTGCCGTACCTCCATGACGAGCCGGAAGCCGTCCCTCTTCTTTATCTGCTCCAGCAGGTACCTGAGGGGAGGAGAGCGCGGTCAGGAAGGTCCTGGGTGGTTAAAGGGGACGAGGTGACCCCAGGGGATGAGGGAAGGGCCACGGGCGGTGTCTGCGTGGATTTCAGGGAGGTTTTTGGCACCGTTTTCCACAGCATCCTTGTGAAAACGCTGGGTACAGCATGGGCTGGACCCAAAGTGCTGTGGTAAATGGAGTTAAACCGGTTTGAGACTGGTCACAGCTGAACCACAGCGTCAGGAGG
>NW_010192470.1:0-2321 GCF_000695765.1 Mesitornis unicolor
TGGTATTTATTCTATTTCCCTTTAATTACATATACAGGCATACACGAATCTGGCTGCACATCTGTATATGTATTTTTATATATTTATTATATATATTTCCCTTGAATTACATGTACAGGCATACATGTCTCTAGCTGCAGAGGTATATATATACAAGTGTATATATATCTTTATATATATTTTTACTATATAGTTCCCTTTATTTACATATACAGGCATACACCTATCCAGCTGCAGATGTATCTGTATATATACACACATCTATATATGTATATATATTTCCCTTTATTTACATATACAGGCATACACGTAGCTGCAGTTGTACATATACACACAAACACACATATTTTATATATATTTATGATCTATATTTCCCCGCAGTTACATATACAGGCATACACCTAGCCGCAGAGGTCTCCATATACTCGTGTATAGTTTTTAATGTGTTTATTGTCCATATTTCCCCTCGGTTACGCACAGCTCGCTGTCTGTGTGTAATTAGGGGAAGGAAGGGCCGCGGCACGCCCGCCGTGCGGGGCAATGTGCACGGGCACGCACGGGAGCGCTGGAGCAACCCTTTCTGTGCTCAAACTCACGCCGAGGGAGTCACTTCTAATTTATTTTAATTCGCCTTTAATTCCTCCCCCTCCTCTCGCCCCCCTCTCCTTGCCTCACCTAAGGGCGTCTCTGGGTGCTTTTTCTCTTCATTTCTTTTTCACTTCCCATCCGCTTGGCGCTGCTTTAAATGCAGGAAGATTAAAAAGGGGGGAAAAAATATATTAAAAAACCCCAACTTCTCTCGTGTTTGAATGGAGTAGGAAGTGTCGGGAGAGTAAATCATATCGCGATTACACACAATTATGGGAATGGGCGTCAAGTGACAAATGGATCTGGAGGGGAAAGGGGGGGGGGTCGGGAGAGCTTCTCCGGCCGGCCAGGCAGCTTGGGAGTAACCCCCCCCCTTCCCTTGGAGCATCTTTTAGCCCAGCAAATCCTCTGCTCCCTCCCCCTCTTGGTCCCAACGTCTTTCGACGACAACTGACTGGGGGGGTGATGGTGGGTGCTGCCTCCCCCCTCTGCACCGCTCCCCGGGCTCCTTCCAGCACCCCCCAAGGCCCAGCGCTGGGTGGGAAACGACGCGGAGGGGAGGGATAACCACAATAAATGGGGCTGGGGGGGGACACCCTATAACATCCTGGGTGGAGAGCAGGGACAGGTCGCGTTAGTCCTTTGTGGGGGAAGTGGGGGACACAGCGATTTTGTGTTTTCCTCCTTCGGGACAAAGAGGGAGGGAGGAATGGGCTTTGCCGGGAGCTTTTTGGGGAGGGGGAGGAGGAGAATTTGGCGATGCATTGTTT
The DNA here is from genome assembly GCF_000695765.1 of Mesitornis unicolor. Taxonomy (NCBI): domain Eukaryota; kingdom Metazoa; phylum Chordata; class Aves; order Mesitornithiformes; family Mesitornithidae; genus Mesitornis; species Mesitornis unicolor. The sequence goes on from NW_010192470.1 coordinate 1,359, forward strand.
GCTGTGTGATGGGTGTGCGAAGTGTTTTTTGGGGGGATCCTTCCATTCAAGTTCTATCTGGGGGAGCTGCTGGCTCCACCGCTTTCTCTCCCCATCGTCTGCGGTTCTGGTGACTCCCCCTGCGAAGAAGCTTCTTGTCTCTCACCTTTGCGGCACACTCAGCACCCCAATTCCTCCCACTTCCAATAGCCGATCTCCCCCAAAGCCCCCCAGAGGTCCCAGTTAACTCCTGCCGGCCGTAACTGGGTTGCGGGGTCCCCCAAAAGCTTGGAAGGGAGCTCTGTCCCCTCCATCTCCCCCCATTACCCAGGGGTGAAGATGCTCCCCACATCCCTGCTGGATTCCCAGCAGCCCCTTTGCAAAGCACAGAGCATCTCCTCCTCCTCACCACCCAAAAAAAGTCATTTTAGGGGGGGCTGGGGTTATTCTTGCTGGGTTTGGTCCCCTCCGAGGGGCTTCCTTGGGGTCACCAAGCCGGCGTGAGGGGCTGGGGTGCGAGGAACGCACTTGTCTTGCACCCTTGCAGTGTCTGGGGGTGCGCATCTGCTGGGATCCCCGAGATTTGCTGCTGGGGGAAGGGGAGGACGGGAAAGAGGGGAGGAGGAGAAAAAGGAAGAAGGAAATTGGGGGGAAACTCCAGATATTGCTAAAAATCCACCGATTTGGAAGGTCCCCGGGATCACCCGTGCACTGGTCCGCAGTGATGCTCCTTGTTCATTAGTGTCGCCAAGAAAAACAGCCTTTCACCACGCCGATGATGAATATTACTTTATTATTAATATTATTACAGCATCATTCCCCTCGCTGGATGCATTTTCTGCCTGCCTTGTCTCTTTTTCTCTTCGCTTGCATTCCTCCACTATTTATTCTCCTTTTTTTCCCCTTTTCTTTCTCTCCTCGACGCGCAAAAGTCCCCACCCAACACCCCAGGATGCAGTAAAACCCCCTCCTCCTTAAATATAT
>NW_010192471.1:0-35668 GCF_000695765.1 Mesitornis unicolor
TTCCAACTCCTGAGATTCTGGGATTCTGAGATATCTGCCTCTTGACATGCAAAAAATCTAAAACTCACAAAAGTAATGGATTATTTTTTAAAAAATAAATATTTAAATCAAGCTATTTATGGCTCCCATGGCAGCCACAACAAAAATCCAGACTTAACCATAGATTAAGATTTTGGGATAGGTCACAGCAGGTATTTCACTCAAATTTAAAATGTGCTTTTATACACTCTCAATCCTGTCTATCAACAAGCAGCTGTGGACCTTTAGCAGCTTCTCGCCCTCACTCAAGATCAGCAGTCAGCACTACAGAGAGCAAGGTACAGCAGTTCCTGTGGTGTACAGTCACTTTGGCATGGGGTTTCATACAGAGCAGTAAAGGACTCTGTGCCTGTCTGGGGACATGAATTAAGATTTCTACTGTCAAATCAAGGCATCTCTTTGGCAACAAATAAAGCTGACCTGATTTTTATTCCAGATAAATAAGAGGTTACACTGGCATAATTACCTTTCATAAATTTACTGCAGATTTATTCCTAGATGAATGGCAAATGGTCTCAATATTTCTTTCAACTATAAAAGATTATGCAATGTTATGTCATTTTTCTTTTACTTTCCAAGAACAGCTTTACTCCATTCTCTTTTTTTCACTTTGATCTTAGCATTGTTCCTGGCTAGGCGTTAAAAATTAAAGTCAGGTGTGCTAGAAGGAAGTGAATTAGATTCAGATTCCATTCTAAAGTTGGATTTATTCTACTCATATTCAAACATACCACTGCTGATTCTACCACCAAGAAACACATACTACTTAGCAACAAGAAAATTATCAAAGCAATGTGACCAAATTGGCACACTATCTCTGGCTACATCTGGTAACAATAAGAAGAAGATAACAATTCTCATTTATTGTTACCATTAAACTTATCTGTATGTGTACTCTTAAGTCTTTGAACTTCATGCTTTCATGAAGCCAGTAAGAGCTCCACTCAAAGGTGAGGGCTGATGCTTTTCCAAAAATTATTAAATATCCAATTTACTAAGGTATTAGAGTCTTTAGTCACAGACTGCTCAGTCAGACAGACAGCAATGGAATACCACCAGGAAAGCATGACTGCCAACATCAAGGAGCTCTAGCAATGCACAAATTAGGGTGCTTGTTTGTATGCTAACAGAGTAGAAATTTAATACACTATAAAATTGCTAAAAATCAACTGCTAATGCCTAGACCAACTTTTTATATATATTAGGAAATGTTTCATTTTATTCCCAGATATAACAAACTTGGAAATACATTAGGTCAAGTTGCAGATCAATTTTAACTGCCTATCCTAGCAAGAAGATGAACAAGAGCAGTGGGATCTACTTTCTTATTTCAAGATAAGGTCAGGATGATTTATCACATTAACACATTATTCAATCACTTCATTGCTAAATATTTCTGCATCAGACTATGAAAAAAACCACTAAAATCTCAGCCAAACCAGGCTCAATATCATACATAAAATGTACCATTTCTGAATCGTTCAAGATTTAAAATTGTTTTCTCATGGATTTTGCTCCATATAATTAACAATCTGATGAGCTTATTTTTCTAGGAAGCATTTCGTGAAACTATGATTCACAATTTTCTAGCAATTTATAGCTAAAATATACTAAAAAGAGGAATAAGGATAATTAATAAAAATAATATTAAAATAATATCTATAATAAAGCACAATAAAAACCTGGTAGCAACACATTTGAAAACATGTACTGCAATCATGATTAAGAATCATATGGACCAATTATTTAAGATTCAAAATCTATAATTATACTTTGCATATAGGCACTCTTAGTAAACTTTGAACTATGTCTGAGACTTAAGTTTCAACACACCAAATTCCAGTATGAATGGTGCATTAGTTCAAATGAAAACAAACAAATAATATCCAAATATTTTGTTTACTCAGTTTTGTAAATAACATCCTCCCTTTAGCTGAGCAGGAAGTAATTACAGCTTTGAAATACTTCTGGCATTAACAAAAAACTCACCAAACTAGTAGCATCGACAGCTGCTCCCACTACACATGCAGCAGTAAGAGGTATATATAATATACTGGCCTGGCAGGATGCACAGTTCTCAGTTCACAAAGGATTACATTGAAGGTGACAACTTAAAAAGACACAAGTTAAACACCTCTACCAATATTGGTTAATCACCGTTATGCCACGTAACAAAATACAGGTACACAGAATAAAACAACTGTTGCTTTAGTTAAAGTATTGCCTAGCAACAAGTTTCCAGCTTTCAACCTTATATATTCTGAAGCTAAAGCTATGCTTTTAACATTTATGTATTTATTCTACTGCAGAGTATGTCAAAAGCAGTAATCTAATCCAGCAGGTCTGAATTTGGAGCCTGGCAGAGAGCACTTCCTATTCTCAGTACAACATACAGAGAGAAATGGCTGCTGATTCAGAGAGGCAGCTGCAGCATGTTCCTGTGAATCCCTCTTTTTGAAGGATCTGATTCTGTGTCATTTACATGAGTTGTCAAGGATTCAGTGGTAATCAGCAGGCATAAAAAGAGCTGCAAATGTTATGTTGAGAGAGTTACAAAATAGTCAGGCTGCCACTCAGAGATGCAGTTCCAAGAGCAGGGAACCACATGAATACACACTCTCCCCTCAGTCAGCAGCCGAAAATTCAGGAAAAAGTCATGACAGCAGGATGCCTCTCTAACGTAAAATTATGCTCAATAACATTTAAAACACTCTCCCATATCTTTTTTTTTTATTCCAATCACCAGACTTCTATTACGTTTCTTGGAACACCATTTCACAGAAATATATATTTGTTCTCTTAAGCAATTTCGATTCTCTGTCATTCTTTTCTGGATATATAAGTAGTCATTCATTTCCCTAAATACATCCTTTGTGTTCTGCACCTCTCAAATATGACAACTTCTACTTTCTTTTTGACCAGTAACACTGTACATAATTTAGCTTTTTCACAGTTCAAAATAAATTTCCTCCAACTCGATTGAAAAGAAAATATTACTCTTCACACAGCTTAAAATCCCACCATGTGAGTTGGCTGCTTTCTCAGCATGAGTAAAACTTAGGATCTTACGTAAAGATAATTTTTTTAATTAGTATTGACATTTTTTAATTAGTATTGACATTTTTTTAATTAGTATTGACATTTCAGAGCCGAATGGCAGCTTCCTTCCTCACCAATAGCACTGGTGTCACAGTAGCAGTATGAAACCCTTAGGTAAGTATCTTGTTAAGCTCAGTCCTGCTTTGGAAATTGCATGCTGTTTTTAAGAGCACTTCTGTATAACCTGAGTCTTGAACTATTCAATTCATTTGAGCTTAAGAACCCTTTCAAAACTAGCTAACATAACTTGATCTAGAATAACTTATTTACACTTCAGGATTGAATCTTTAAAATTCTAAATACATGTGCTCTTCCTTTATCTCTCATTTATATATTGCACCACATCATATTTTAGATCTTACAACTGATTGCCTCCTTTCTATATATATAACTACATTTCGAAAGTTAAAACTCTGTCAGTGAAACATGTGTGTAGTAATAGTATCATACCTCTGTGCTAAAAACTACACAAATATATGACAGTATCTCTTCAAAGCAGTTGTTTCTTATTTTAGTCTATTTTTTTCAAATAACTAGTACTTTTTTCACTTCCACTAACGATCTCTTACCACATAGCTTCCAAATGAATTAAACTATATATCCAAAATGCTCAGTTTTCCATAGGTAGCATACAAAGGCAGCCAAATCACTATTTTAAACTTTTATGATTGTAAAATACAATTAGGATTTTCAAACATGCAAACAAACAGGTTCCTTCGTTACCTTTCAAGAGATGTATATTTCTGGTCCATGAACCAGACTAGTTTGACCACCTGCAGGCTAACCCTGAAAAACTGCATACATGTTGCTTCTTGAAATATTTTCTGACAAGGCCATCCCAAAGAATAGATGCTTCTCCCTCATATGAGAGGAATAATAACTATAAACTAAGACACATTTGAAATTGCAGCTACTTATACTAAAAGATGATGGCACTTCTGAATTCTTCCAAATGCCTGGTACCCAACATCTCCAGCCAATTCATTAATTTGTCAGCTGCCATTGATAAAGAAGAGACCTGAGAAGTTCAAGACTGGGTGCACTCAATATTTCTTCACTTACTTGAGGATCCATTATTTAAAATATACCTGATATTCAAAAATTACCATGTTTACATAGCTGCCATTAGATAAAACAGGTTTTAGATTTTGTAATCTCATGAAACTTCATTTGAGAAATTGTTATTTTCTTCTGTAAAGATATATGTTTGCTGTCAAATAGATCAGTAAGCAGAAATGTGTAATCTAACTATTCTTCTGAAGTGCAGACCTGAGGAAAAGCAGCAGTAGCAAGCAGGTCATTGGGAATGGGGGAAAAGAGAGTAGTTTCAATCACAGTCAGAAAACTTTATAATTATCACAGATTTCAAGCAAGGACTTAGCCAAACTCATAGTTATGGTTTGAGGCTGGATAGTCATTCAGGTTGGCTTCCCTAAGTGAATCTATAGTAAGTCACATATTTCCAGTGACCTTTCATAACCTGTAAAACCTTAGAAGTGCAGTGTGTTACAAAGAATAGGAAATTAAAGAAGCTAAAGGAAAGTGAAAATGGTCACTGCCTCTGATCCTAATGACATTGCGCTCTGTCTCAGTGTACAGGCGGGGAGCATCCAAACTGCTGCACTGCTTAGGCTTTAGTTTTTTCTCTATTTATTCAGACAGCCTCAGTGTGTACCACATGCAATATTTAAGGGCTGCATTTTATTGTGCAGAATCCATGAGGACCCATTTTTTTGGACAATGTATTGGGCTCAATAACACCACCACCCTGGAAGAGCAATTGGCTATATTTAGTTCAATCTCACTTTCAGACTGCCTTATCTGAATAACATAACATGGTTTGGCAAAGCTGAAGCATAAGCAGCCAACAAAATACAATTTTCTAATACTTAGTACGCTGCATGCTATATCCTTATAGTGGACAGATACTATTAGAAGAAACATTTCTTAACATAATACACAAGTCAATAGTCATCACAGCAGCTTTGAAACATCAAAACCTTCGCGTTACACCAGAATGACTCCCTCGGTTTATTTTTAACAGCAGTGGTAATCTGCATTCAGAACATTAGTCTGTTTTACAGAACATCTAATTGGTTCAGAATTTGTTGTCTCACTCCAGAAATACAATAGAACTCTGACACCATAACTGCAAAGCCCCAGTTCACACAACAGGCTATTCACAGTGTTCTGATAGAATTTGACAAAGTCGAGAATAATGTCCTTCCCTGTGCCATCATGAACCCTTTATGGGATTATGAAAACATGATTCCAACTTACTAAACTATGAAAAAAAATGAAAGGCATCCTTTATCAGCAATGTGCTTGCACTTTCTACTTGTTAAGATCAAATGAAAGAAATTGGTCTCTTAGGTCTTCCTGGGTCATTCTGGATTCAGTGCTTTCAATTTCAGTGGTGTTCTCAGCCATAATTCCTCCATCAAGCAGTAACACTGATGCAAATTTCTATGCACAAGAGTAGGACTCATCTGTTTACACTGGTATACTCCTAATCTGACCTTATGTAAATTTCCTCTTCTTTTTAGAAGACAGCAAACAGTAATGCATACAATTAATTGTACGACACATTTTAATCTGACATGAACTGGACAATATCACCTAGTGTGCACAGTCAAGCCACTCCAAATACAGATTCCAATTATTACATGAGAGCTAAGACTTTATGACATTTCCTACACATGCTAATTAGCTGGTAAGTTAGGGCCCTCAGTCATGTAGCACTTCATCAATCACCAAGCTTAAACTATTAAAGATGGAAACCGTAACATTTTTACATGAAAAGTTATGTTGTAAGTCAAGGTAGAATATTATATTAGCCCCCTTTACATGGTGCTCTTTTATAACAGTTTCTACAAAAACAATTCCAAAAGCTGTTGTCCTAATACGATTCAGGTCTACATCCCCTATATCTCAACAGCTACTGTTTTCAACACCAAGACTCATACACCAGAGTATATAATTGTTTTTTAAAATATCTACAGACTCCTAGGTATTTGTCCTAGAGGACAAAACACACCAAGTATAGCCACCGTATGAAAGAGGAAATTCGGGACTAAAAAGGGACACAAAAGAATCATCATCCAGTTCATCACTTCTGCCCTTCAGCCTCCAGCTCAGCCATATTCACAGAACTTGTATATTCTGTTAAAAAATACATAAAGATTTCTGAGGTCTGTCCCTCTGCATGCTAAATTGACAGATATGAGGTGTAAGACTAGCTTTGCCAGGTTAAACAAGGCTATTAAAACAGCATACCCAACTTTACTGGCACTAAAATGGAACAGTGGTGCCAATATTCTAAAATAAAGAAATATTAAGTAATATTGCACCTCTGACATTGACATAAATTTATTATTACTCTATGCCAATCTACCTTGATCCAAATCCTCTAAATGCATGCTGTTCCAATGCTGGGCCTCACTTAAGCCTGCAAATTATACTGAATAGTGTAGCAGTTTTTCAATTTGGTCAGAAATTATGACAAAACCACTGCATGGAAGGACAATGCATCATTAGCTCATTATCTAGCTCATTACTTCTTTCTGCAACATGTTGTCTTATGTGTGTTCGTTCTGTGTTATGCCGTCTTGTGTTTTGTTGCAAACGTTTTAGTTGCAAACGTTTTTGTTTCTTCCACACCTTTGGTAGGGAGACCTCAACAGAACCTGTCCTGTCCTCCAAGCACAAAGGCTATCCAGAAAGGAGAAGAAACAAGTCCAATTCTGAAAGGAAGCTTTTCTGGTTTTAGTTTGGTCTCCTTCACATTTTTCACCACAGCAAATAACAGGAATGTACACAAGAATATAGAATTAGAATTAGAAATTGCATCTTTCCAAGATATGTATTCCTTCCTACTCAGTGTCAGGTTATTAGTGACAGAAATATATTTAAGCACTATATACAAATTCTTTCTTCTTCAGTTACTTGAATAAAACCATTAAAACAAATAATATTTTAGGCTGAGTGAAGCACTTCAGGCTGAGTGGAGAGAGATGTAGCCATCTATCTTGCATCAACAAATGAAGGCACTAAAATAATCGGTTATTCACAAGTCCTCACATCAAAAGTAAATAGAAATGTACAGATATAAAATTTTGCACAGAAAAAAAAATTGAGACAAGCGCTATAATATTGCAGTCAGAAGAATCTAATGTCTAGAGAGAACTTAGGAAGAAGAACTAGGAGCAACTCCTTCACTTTCAGAAGGGTTTTTATGAGAATGAGATGGCAACCAGGGCAAGACCCTGAAAGAAGGTATGTAAAGGCATGACAATCCACTAGAGGGCCCAGTAAGTGTTTCTCCCCCTGAGTGTCATATGAAACCGTCCACGTTGCTTTCCACCCACTGAATTCTTCACATATATGTGCATGATGAGAACAAATTAATTTCTAAATTCTCAGCACACAAATGTCTGGCTTCCATCACTTGAAGTGAAAACAATACTGGAAGAAGTGTCCAGAAAGTCAGAAGAAGATGAGCAAAAACCAGAGGAATGCAAGAGGCACATGCAATGCAGCAAACAGTAAAGGATAAAAGCATAATTATATTCAAGTAAAAGATAAAATTTATCTGCAATCAATAGATATTAAATACTTTTCTGTCAAAATTTATTGTTCTATATGGGTGTCATTCAAAAGGTATGTAGTCAAAACTGGAAAGAAAAGAGGTACATTGGACAATCTTTTTCTTAAAGCACAACATCCACTACTAGACTATCTGAAAATCCCTGAATTTTTGACTGTTCAAAAATATTACAATAAGAATACTACAGCAGTAGGAATTGCTGCTATACGTAGTACAACACATTTCTGAAATAACACATGACTGAAGGAACAATCTGCCTACGGTCAAAAAAGACCTGCGGTCCCTTTGCCCTTGGCAGAACATAAAGACTCTGTTAGGTATGAATACTCCAGGACACATAACTTCATGCAGAGAGGATAAAATTATCTAGAACAGAAAGGCACTAATGCTAGGAAAGTTTCTCAAAGAAAAAGTAGACAGACACTGCACATCTTCCCTTCTACATGCAGGTATTGTGGTCCAGAGATAAGACTGCATCTGCTGCCAAGGATGCTGGGATGCTCAAGGAAGCTAACCTTGAGAAGACACGATCTAATATGCACTGCCAAAATGAAGTTCACTTGGGTTAATGAGACAAGCAGCCTATTTTTTTTCCACATTAATTTAAAAGCCTGGATTTCCACTGGTGACGTACAGAATTTTCTACTTCAGAACTGTATACCAGACACATGAAAAGTAAACAGCGACAGAGGTGAGTAGAGAAGGATGGTATTTCAATCAAATTTTTCTCTAGTCAGATTATCTGTGAGTGAATTTATCTCCAAACACATTGGAAGCAAAGCACAAGTGAAATAATGATCCAAAGCTGAAAAATGTGACCTAAGGGTAATCTTTAAAATGTATTGTTCAAATATGATATTCTTTTCCTATAAACTAAAATAATGGTGTAGCAATGATCTGATATTAGCATTTTGGGCATGTTACCATCTACATATTAAGATAATGTGGTTATTAAAAATGTTTCAGAAAAGCAAATCTATCCATATCTTTTACGTGATACAAATAAACTATTTTTCTTTTCTTCTTCTTTTTTTTTTAAGTAATCCTCATCATTCATTCCTCTCTAAGTAAAGCCAGTATTCAGCCCACAGCACAAAAACTGAACTTCAGAAGCCTCTTGATTATTTCCCAGAATAAAAACCTCAAACCTGGTGCTATTTCCAGTTTTAAAGAATCAATTTAGTACTAACTTTGATTTTGCATCTAGTGATGGGATTTATTTATCACATTGTATACTAGGGCTCATGAGGCTATACCAGGTTTATGATTTGGTGAAAAGATACAGTGCAGTTTAAGAGTGATTATTTTCATTAAGGAGCAGGTGCAAAAGAGGTGAGACAATCTACAAGCCCTATTAAATAACTAGGATGTATTAAAACCAGAAAAATGCACTTTGTTGCACATTTCTGAGCACAGACCGATGACAGATAGTGCTGACAGCTCTGTGATAAGTTATATTCATCACACAATTGTGATCACTGAATCCACATTCCTCCTGCTGATCCATTTGCTCAAGTTCTAAGTTGAAAACGAACTGTAAACTGTTGGTTTGTTTTGGGTTTTCTTACAATACAAATCATAAGAAAAGAGTATTCTTTTCTTCAAAATCCTCCAGTGATGTCCAAAATTATTTAACATTCAGCACAGAATAAAAGGCCTGAAGTTTGATCCTTACTTCATCAGCATTGCTAACAAGGCAAATATTCAGAAATAAGATTAGAGTGCATTAGTACCTATATTCCAGTTTTGATAGGTCTTACTTCCTGAGCCTGAAAAAGCAGTCTCCTCACTTTCTGGAAAACAAGGACTTGGCTTTTCCACAACACACATAGAACATACCTGCTAGCATAAATATTTTTGTGAGTGTGAGAAAAAGGATATGGTAAAGAAACACTCTACTCCTGTATGCAGAACCTCTGCAGAGCTGCCTTTCCAGGAAATTCCCTCCCCAATCCCCCAAGTAGAAACTAGAATGGTTAAATCCAGCTTCCCAAAGAGAGGAAATGTAGTTAGCTAAATTTGAGGAAAATTAGAAATAAGACTAATAAGGCTGTTTGGAGAGAGCCTCCCTTCTTAATGTCTTTAGAATACAGGAAAAGCAGATAATGGACTTAATTTAGGTTCCTTCCCCACTCCCCTCTTTCACCCCAAAAGAAGTCTCTAAAGAAAAAAAGCAGTATTCTAATCTTTTAGTAATCCCACACATTTTATTTACATTATTTGGAAAGAGTAGTAATCAGTGCTAGCATGGATAATGGAATTCCTCATGTTGAAGAATAAGACTTGTCAGAATTTTTAGAGCTTTCATTTAACTCCAATAACTTTGTGGAAAACGCAGCACCTAATATTTCTGTCATATAATTAAGACACAATACAGCAGAAGTGATCCCATGCAAAACAGTAACACATTTTAAATTAAAGAACTACTTGACTGTTACAGACTTACTCCTAGCATTTCTTAACATAGGAAAAGTAATATGCTATAAAAAACAAATATATTTCCTTCAGATGTGTCTCAAAAGTTTTACAACATGTCGATTGATCAGTGATCTTACCTTTTTTTGAAGGACATTAATTTTTCTTTCTTTTACTTCCAACATGTCTTTCATGTCTCTAATCTCTCCGGCTAGGGTTCCTTTCTCTTCTGTGAGGTCTTGAAGTTGTTTTGTTTTTTTATTCAGAAAAGTTTCCTTTTCTTCCAATCGTAACCGCAAGGCATCAACCTACAGCATGTAAATCAAACATTTAGGTTTTAGTCAAGACTATTAGCATATTTTTATTTATTTTTTTTCTAATTCCTTTTTTTTTCAATTAAGAAATGAAAATTTATTTTGGATGTAGATTTCACAAATTTATCTCTAAGAGATTCTTTTACTTTTTTAAAATCTAACAAAAAATTAAAGCACTTTTGGCACCAAAGCATGAACAGAAAAAGTAGAAGTCAAAACATGAAAGAGCATTAAAACAGTATTAACTTGACAGATGCATAAAGGAATTAAAAAAAAATTCACCTTGACTTACTAAGTATATAACTCACTGAGTAGTGTTCTGTATCCTGTATTTAATTTGCCCATTAAAGCCATGAAGTAGGCAATAAGATACTACAGTCACTACACAGGTTTGGGCACAGATCAGTAATCTAGAAACAGAACTGTTTAACAAAGACATGGCAAATAGGGAAATGATAAGGTTCTTCACCTTTCGCCAATGTGTACCATGTAAGTCTTTTAACAAATGGACCTTACTGTACTTTTCTGTAGTAAGCACAAATTCCTGTCATTCAAAATAAGAGATAGTTAAAGATATTTTATAAGCAGAAATGTCTTAATAAGGAACTTCATCAAACTGCTCTGTTGGATAATTCTTTTTTTTCCTTTAGAAATGCTTAAAAAAATTAAAAAGAAAGAAAAAAAAATAAAAACATTTTAACAGCCAAGAAGTTGTCTATAGCCTTGATTTTCTCATTTATTTTTATATAAATTCTCACACACACAATTTTATTGCTCTCTTGACAGAATGGGAGATAGTAGGGTTTGGAATGGACCTCTGAAGATCATCTAGTCTAACCCCCTTGCCAGAGCAGGATCACCTAGAGGAACGCATCCAGGCAGGTTTTGAATGTCTCCAGAGAAGGAGACTCCACAACCTCTTTGGCAGCCTGTTCCAGTGCTTAGTTACCTTGACAGAAAAGAATTTTTTCCTTATGTTTATGTTGAACCTCCTGTGTACTTGTTTTTGACCATTGTCCCTTGTCCTGTTGCTGGGCACAACCAAGAAGAGTCTGGTCCCATCTCCCTGACACCCACCCTTTAGATACTGATGAGCATTAATGAGGTCACCCCTCAGTCTCCTCATCTCCAGGCTAAACAGACCCAGCTCTCTCAGACGCTCCTCATATGGGAGATGCAATTAATGCAACTCAAACGGTTCTCAAATTAGGGTCAGGCAAGTACTTCCTGCTCATCTGGAAAAAAACCTGTAGATCACTTGATACTGGTTACTATTTGTTTATGGTTGTTTCTACAAGCAAGTCCACTGCTAACTGCAATTTGTAAAAGCTTGGGCACTCATAAAACCATTTGGAAAAAAGGAAGAAAAATAGCTGACTCTCCTCCATTACAAGAGGAGGTGGGGAGAGGAAAGCAGCAGCCAACTTCAAGGACAGCAGCATAAACATTACCAATAAAAAAAAAAAGAGAAAAACATTTGGTGAAGCAAGAAACAATGTGGTGAGAATAAGGAAAATCTAAATTCCAGAGTACCTGTACCTGGGGAGTATACTCAAGACACAGGAAAGTACACAGAATGTGAATAGACAGAGAGCAGTAGGCATATACACATAGATCCAGGTGGAAATACACCCAAAAAAAGTCAAAACAGGGTAAGAAATGAAGAGCTAGACAGAAAAGCAACTTTTTTCAGGTAGCTTTAACCATTTTACTTCACAGCTTCAAACTCCTAGTAACTTTTCTACATAAGCACTGGCACTGCCTTGAGTAGTTACCACAAGGTAGGGTATGATTCCAAATGGAAAAGATGTTACTTTTTACACTGTGAAGAGAAAAAGAAGCAGTCACTGTCAAAATATTCACCGATACAATATTTGAGAACTTCTAATATACTAGAAGAACTGTAAAGGGAAAAAAAAAAAAAGAGAGAGAAATGAAACTGAATTGGAATCTCTCTAGTTTAATATATTTATCAATTTCTTTGTCCAACCAAAAATATGCTGGAGGGAGGCAGGACAGAATTTAATTTAGTTGCAATGAAAGAATTATCCATCACATAAATTCTACTCTTAATAAAAGGTATTGTAGTAAAGTAATATTGTAATAAAAAGTATTTTTGTAATAAAATAGTAGACATAGCCATTCATTAAAGCAACAGAATATGCTTCAGTTTAACCATCAGCACTATGAGAGTTGCACCGTATATGCCTTGGGCCTTTCAGTGAGCACTTCCACTAAACCATCCCTGTTTCCACATTCTGGTTCAGAAATGCAGTTACAAATGAATCACTGAGCAGTTCACAGGCTACACAGCATAGAATACTCTTTCTTTTTTTTAATTGAAGGCTCATTATATTATTATTCTATTATTCATGAATTTAATGAAGCCTCATTATTGAAGGCTAATTTGTAAAAAAAATATTAGAAGAAAGTATAGTACACCCATGAAATTTTGTCAGCACTTTCAAACATCGTAAGAGATCCACGAAACCAACCCCCTATTAGTGTTAAGCACTATGTTTTCAATTCTGCATTCCTTGTACAGACTCAAACTCCTAACTTCAAGCACAGAGTATGGAAATCAAGGAGTTTATTCTTAGTGAAATATTTCAGTTTTCCAGAAGGCTGGTTAACACATCAAAACTTCTCGAGTCCACGAGAGGAGATACTGAAAATACTGCTATAGACCTACTTCTACATCTGCCCTTCCACTCCATCCAGAGAAAGTTGCCAAGCAGTACAATAAGGACACAGAACTGGTAGCATGGACACGGAGAACCTTTGCATGGTCTGCAAGTCATTAGAATGACATTAAAATGTCATGCAAAGTAGAGAACAAGGATACAGAAAGTGCAATCATTTGTTACTACAAAGACAAGTTTCCTTGAATAGAGGCCATTTTTCTCATACTGTTCTCTTCCGGAGCTCTGAAACCATGAGGTGTTCCCGAGTCAGTGGACCCACACAGGCTTGTTTTGGCTGCAAGGTACACCACTGAGAAGTAAAGGTTTGGACTGAAAATATATGATGTGGCAATCTAGAATAATTCCATCTACAAGAAAGCTGCAGGAAGCCAGGCAAGTGAGAAATTTTAGATTCGCTAATACAAATTTCAAACATACAAATGTCAGAAAATAAAGAAAAAGGGTATAAAGTTTACATTACCTAGAAATTCATAAAGTTTACTCATAATAACAAGCTAGATGGAAGTAACTGAAAGGGCAGAAGTGTTAGTTTAGCAATTTTAAGTTCTGCAGTTGGAATAGTCAGAAAGGGTCATACATAGTAAGCACTTTTCTCCTAGTTAATCAGAATATTAGTAGAGTACAAAAAATCAGCAAATCTAATTTATTTTTATTTGTATTCTGAGTTTTGTAATGCTAGATTTATTCAAAGCAAAAGTCTTTGCAATGCCATTTTAAAACTTGGTTTGGGACTAATTTAGATGACCTATTGGATCTCGAAATGCATGTTCTTCCTGCTCTTAAAATGGCTCATTGCTTTTCTATACACTGGAAAAAAAGATTTATATTCTACTGGATTTATTTTCTTTTTAAGACTTTTTTTACAATATTACAGTAATAGGATCTTGCAGTTTGTAAGCAAGGTGCAGTATGAGATTCAAAGATAACTTTTTAAGTTAGAAAACAAGAAATAGTAGTAGTAGCAAACTTTCAAACTTTAATAAACATAAAAGACCTCATCTGAAACTCATTACATCTTCTTTATACTTAATCACTTACTTGCTTCATGTCTGAAAGCAATCCCATAAGTGAAATCACAAAAGTCTCTGTTGGGCCTTTAAGCTGCAGCTGAGAAGCTCATCATAGCTTTGCAGCAGGAGCTCCAGAAGGGGTTTCTCTTCAGTCAGGCACTGCAAGTCTCATTTTCCAACTGCCACTGGGCAGAAGCTTAAGGCTTGAAGTCAAAAGGAGTTAAAGGCGAACAGACCCACTGATAAACAAAGCATGGATACCGTCCTCTGGTGACTGGGATAACACAGGAGCTTACAAGTGTGCTGATACAGTTGTTCTGCTTGGCTGAACCAAGCAGTTTCTGAGTCAATAGTCTTTTCTTTCTACCTATCCAGTGCTCACCCTAATGGCCAAGCAGGCAATTCTCACTCTTCACCAACTTCTTCCCACACACCCTGTCATCATGGCTCACTAGATTCAACTTGGGAATGGGGATTTTAGGCAGCAAAACTTGGGAGCACAAGAAGGGGAGTTGAGAGGATGAGTAAACAGCACTGAGGTCCAAGTCTGTGAGTGAGAACCTGTGTTGGAAAGGAGAGCAGAGCCCTGTCTACTCCAGTTTCTCAGATCCCAGTCCTGCCCTCATACAACTGTTAATTAAAGAGCACCACATGACTGAACCTTTCTGCATTTCCTTTCACCACTAGCCAGCTCATAGCACAACTAATACATTATTTCTGTTCCCTAAACAAAGACACAAATTCAGCCTGGACGGATGAGAGAAAGTACATGGTGGTTTTCCTTCACATCAAAAAGAAACACATGTGGAACTATGCCACAGAGCCACAACCTCCATCTTTCCTTTCACTGGCTAGTGTTCAGGCCATCCACACAGAAACCTGTTAAGTTAGCACACGGGTTACGATCTCGACTGTGCCACAGTGTGTCTGGCACCTAGTATTTCAGAGCTGTCCGGGCTAAATGCAGAAACAGATAGTTTTCTTGTTAATGTCATAAATACATTACTCCACACTCCTTCACTTCTTGTAAATAACTGACATCTCATCTCCATGGTAACGTTTTAATGCTTTTAATGAATACTCATGTGAATTGTATTTTTCCATAAGAAGTTGCACATGGACTTAAGATCTGAATATATTTATATGTAGGTGGTATAACTTCTGCCTAGATCTCCAGTTCCCACAAGAGATTGTTCTTAATGTAAGACTACCTGGGTTTTCATTTAAGAATTCATTTCTAGCTTTGGTAGCTTCAAAAGTTTTAAAGCACGACTGAACTGCAGCTTCAATGGCACTGAGAAAAATGTTCTAAAAGATTTGAAACAGCCAAAGAATCTCAATCCCAGCAGCCCCACTTCACACAAGGACAGTGCAAGCATTGGGAATGGTCTTAGGTGGTAGGCCCTCCGTTCCAGTCACAGTGTCTCCTACACCCACTCCTCCCTCTCTGGCAGGCAAGTGGTTCTGGCTGCTCCAGAGCCAAAGAGGCCACCCTCATTGCTAACACAGAGATACAAAACATGGCCTTACACCACACGCTGTCTGTCAGGGACCTTGACATTTCTGTAACAGTCTATGCTGTAACCTTCAAGCCACAACAAATCCAGTGCCATACTTAGAAGGTTAAACTGTCTTATTTCCCAGCCCTTTCCCAATGAACCATAGGTCCACAAATGCTGCACGGTTCTAGCTAGAATTTGAATTCCACAGAATTACATGGAAATTCCTTCTTAAAGGAATTTCACCTTCCTGGTCAAACAGAAGTCTTTCTCAAATATGATGAGAAGAAGCCAGTGACCTGGGTTACTGACATCACACTTCCCATGTTTCAATCTGGATCATAGATATTTAAACTAATCTTTTGCAAATCATACATTTTCCAATTCTTTTATAAGGCAATAAATTATGTGATGCTTCCTATGTTTTTCCCTTTGTGCAGAAATATTTTAAGCATTACACATTATAATTAAAGCCAAGTCCATCCATGAGCTCAGACAAAAAACTTTAAGATCAGAAAAGGATAGTTATAACTCAACATGGTTTTCGATCTGTGTCGTCTTTTTTTCCTTGCAAGTACAGAAACAGAATTATCTCTAGTCTTCCTCCCCAGAATCCATTATTTTGTGGAGCTCAAAGTAGATTGTGTACTGACACCAATGGTGGGAAGAAAAAGAAGAAAAAAAATTTGCTGAATATACCTCTATTTTCTCACATCTCCTCAACCAGTGGTCAGATATCTTGAGACTCATACAGCAGAGCACTTTAATTTTAAAAACTCCACCTATACAATGAACTCCAGGTATTTTGATAGAAGTATAGGTGTATCATCGCCCAAATTAACATACAGAGCAGGGAGCCATTCTGAAATCAGGGCTTTATGTGAGTTTTCAGAAAGGCAGTAACAGCATGGGATAGTGAACAGGCCACTCACACCGTGTGTGGTCTTAGGTGTACAGATTTACTTTCTAGTCACAGGAATGCAGTGCAGAGGTTTAAATGAACATTGGTTATGTCAGTCATTTTTGCCTTCCCTAAATTCTTCTTTCTGCCTCCAGTAAACATGAACCAAGACTTTCACATTTCTCATAATGTGAAATAAAACTACCTCAGCCTGAACTGCATGCAACCTTTTACTATATGGTATCTGTTTGGTGCTAAGCATGTACGACATCATTTCGTAAGTCAAATATGAACCTCCAGATGGTGTAAAACCAAAAAGTTGTTAAATCAGTTCCTCATCCTGTGGAAGACAAGAAGCAAAATACACTACTGCTTTTATAGTCAGGATGAATTTGCCAGTATTGGAAATTATCTCTTCCCTGAAAGCGGTACTGCGAAATCTCCCAAAACTAATGAAACAATGAAGTATTCTACATGGAGCGTGCCTGTACACTATGAGAAATGTCTGCCATTTTGTCACTCCTCCTTTTACATCTATGGCATCTTAAATATAACCTGAAAGGAAATTAAATACGGATCATTTTACAGCATCAGATATATATTTTAATATTTGAAAGGATAAGGATTTCTGGTACACAAAAACTCTCTCTTTGGCATTTCACTCAACACTATGCAATTTTAAGAGTCCTTGGCTTATTTTTCCCAAGCTTTGGCAGTACATTTACTAGTAAAACTGAAGAACATCAACATTTTCCAGAAAAATAAAGCAAAACCAGATCTGATAGCTAACACAAAAAGCATTTCAAAGGCCTCTGTCAAAGCAAATTGCCTTTTAATTTTGTCTAACTTCTTTTTTCCTCAGCAACTACTTACTTCAACTATTTAATACAATAAACTCTGTCACTTGTTCTGGAAATATACAACACACTGCAAAAACTCCAGAACTGGGTTATACCTTAAAAAAGAAAAGTTCAAGTAAGTGGCAAAAATTGCCAGAATCAGAGCTGAACTTTATTAACCTTCATGTCATCACCTGCCACTCATGACCACCTCCAGTAGTGACATCTATTTCTTGAAGTTCCTCACTGTTAAATGTTTAACTTGTATGCCATACTATATATATCATTTACAAAAATGTTTTTAGTGTTTTTTTAGTGGTAGGGAGTTCCATGAGAAAGTAAAATATGAAGAAGCACTACTGTGTTTCACTGCTCAGTATTATTTATTTTACCACCATAGATAAACACGTTTAAAGCAAAGGTTTGGCTGTATTTTATTGTTAAACTAATTCTGCACCTGAGGTAATAAAGAAGGCAAACTGTAACCCATTGTCAATCTCCCTCCTAACTCCACCTCTGTTCCAGCACACACTGCAGTCAATATTTGCTACCGTGTCAAATAATCAGTCTTCTTCCTTTCCATACTATCTTTCTCTTCCTTCCTGATGATCAGTGCAGGCTCCACAGGGCTGTTGGATACTTTTCTGCATTACTATTTGCTCTCTTTGTGTACTATGCGGCCATCTTGTGAAGAATCTCTTCAGTTAAAAAACATTTCTATTTAAGACCTTAGTGCCTGTATTTATACATCTGTAGGGGGAAATGTAATAGGCTAAGTTGTGATTACGAGAACCAGTTTAAACCACAAGAGCCATCACTTCAATTTTCTGTACAGAAGTACTGAGTTGTAAGTACAGAGAGCATATCCTCACATGGGCCTTTTTGCAAATACAAGAACCACGTTACAAGTATAGAAAGGATATCCTGTGCCTTTAAAATGTTCCAACTGTGCTCTCCACGTCAGAGCTAGTAAAAAAAAAAACAACAAACTTATTCTAAAATACAATAATAAAATGAATACTAACCACTCATCATACTTGTCCCTCATCTTTCAGTCTGATTTCATAAACATGGGGTTTTTTTTCAAAGCAATGGCTCTACACAGTAATCCATAGTTTAACACATTCATTTCTTTCAAAAATGTAAAATTCAAGGCAGAAAACACAGAATGTGGCTATATTTTGAAGCTTCAGACACTTGAATTTTATACAATTAATACACTTTACATTCTTGTACCAATTGAAATTTTAGTGAGTTAGCTAGCTTTTTCCCTTCATAAAGGAAAAATCCATTTTCAAACATTTCAACAACATTCCCACCCCTATTACTTTCTGGGTGTTATAGAAGCAATAGTTAACAGGCTTTATATTCCTCAAAGGATAACCTATTTCACTGTCTTCTTTCTACTACTTCAGTATTTAAGAACTGACAAGAGGAGAGGGGTTTAAAGCAGCTGAGTACATTGTAGTTGAAGGGAACAGACAGTGAGCAGCATTAGACGGTTTATAAACACAGGGCAGTGTTAACTGTTCACATCAGAAAAACAAACCCATGCTATCTCATAGCATTGTCCTTGTAGAATCACTGTCACAAGTTCTTTCAAACCTGATGGCAGAATCCCTTGACTCTGTAATGCATCAAATGCACTTACTCTCCTTTACTTACTATGTGAAAGATGGCACCTACAGGTTTCATAAAGCTCTTAGCCTCCTTCCCAGCCACAGTCTCTACTAATCAATCGTGATTCTTCTTTCCTCCTCATTTTCTGCTAGTCTGCATTATGCTGCTTTTTGAAAGAGAAAACTGATAGTACTGACTGGTCAAACTACACTAGAAAAGGTTTTAGCTGAACCAGAGATTGTAGCCAAGATATAAATGGTTCCATCGGGCAGTTTGAAACCCATCCTTGTGCAATATTATATGTCACAAGGAATTCTGATCATGTGTCGCTTATCAATGCAGCCAAGTGCCTAACAGCTGTTTTGTCCAAATTTATCTTTGCCTACTCCTACCAATAAAATTAGGTCGTTTAAAGCAACTAGTCCAAAGTTCAGAATTTAATATTCAGTTCAGTTCCAGCAAATTTTGGAAAACACATGGGAATTGTAACTCATGTGCTAATACTTAAAGTTTTTTGTTAATAAAACTTCCAACACTAACCTTACCTCATTGAGCTTACCTCACTGATTTTTATGCTCACTATAAAACTATAGCTGTCATAATATTTTTGAATTACTGCAAAAGGAAGTCAGTCATTCCAGAGTCAATGTTATTTAGCAACATAATGATAGTTATAAATTCAAAATACTTAAAACCAATTTACAAAACTATCAATCTTGGAAGCTTTAAACTTTTGAAATTTTTGTCTCCAATAGCATTCAAATTTTATTATACTGTAACAGATTAATAGAAAGCGAATTAAAAGGCCACAGTGTTCTTTTTTAAAGTCATGCCAATGCATTTAACTGCTTCATGAAAAAAATGTGTAGAATTCCATAACAGTATAAGAACCATCAGTAAAATCTGTTCGCTTTATACATTATAAAAATAGAATTTTTACACTGTTTTTCTCAGTTTAATTATTTTTAATAGGAGTCAGTTATTATGAATAGTTGACATAGCAGTGAAAGTGGGATTTTTAAAGAGCACATTTACGTTTGTAATCTACTCAGAACATTCAAACAAAGGAGGTGGCTGTAGGTAAACCTCTCTCCAACTGAGCTAGAAAGCCTATGTTATGCTTTCAGGAGTATCTGAGCTGTACCCTTGACCTCTTTTCTAGATTTCACATGTTTCAAGTGAGATGCATCTCTTGGAGAAGAATCTTACGTTTCACCCTGTTCTGAGACTGGAACACCTGTCTGTGTCACCCACTTATTTATCAGACATTCCCACATCAGTAGGTCCAGCTGGAATCAGCTTGGCTACAAGCTTATCTTTCAGGATTTATGGTCAGCTCATAAACAGAATGACATGAAACAGCTTGAGCAACATTTTGCATTTATTCACAAGAACACAATGAACAGAGAAGAAGGTTAAAACAATAAACTAAACATATATTGTTTAATTTAAATATAACACAGCGTTTTCTTCAAGAAATACGCATTTTGGCTTTTGTATCTTTCTTACCCTCATTCTTCCAGAGACCAAGTTATAGCGTTTTCTCTGCAAAATACCGCATCTTTCTCAACAGTGAATAAGCTTCTAACTACTTCTAATCTCTCTGAATAGAAATTCACCTCTAAAGTTTTTGAAATAAAAAAGCTGAGAGTGAACACCTCTCTCCCCCAACAAGATGGGCTCCATAGTCTCCTAAACAACAGCAAAAATCAGCTGATTCCAACCCTGTGTGCCAGCAAGTGTTACAGGTCTGCTCAGCTCCATCGCTTCTCCTCAACCCAGACATTTGCTTCACTAGGCCCCTCTACAGAGAACTCACAACTTCCTCATTAGCTCTGGCTTTCAAGGCAAGTAAGATAAGGCAACCCCCTTGCTTACTCCCCTTGCATATATGAGTCAAGAAGATACTTGCTTGGTATCAGAAGAGGTTTACTACCTTAGATGGACAGAAAGGTGATGTGGAATATTAGGCATTCCAGTAGTAATGTTCTGAAGAGAAAAGCTGTCACATAATTTAGGAGGTCCATTTTGGCTATCTGTAAGATTTGCCAATAAAGGAAGTTCCTCTCAAGGAGAAAAAAACTCAGTTAAGTTTTAGTTTGCCAAAATCTGGAGTATTCTCAGTATTTCTATATTCCAACTACAGCTGGCAGTATGCTACCAGGCCATCCTACAATCAAGTTTTTTAAAAGATAAAAGTATAAAAAAGGTACTTTTATAAAAAGTTATAAAGGTACTTTGCAGGAAAATTCTGCACTCAAACATTCACATATTCAGGAGGTCTCTGTCCTGTGCGCAATTACAGACATCAGCCACCCTCTTCAGAAAAGCCTGGTCAATATTATTTTTCCCCCTACATTCATAGTCTTTTTTACCCACGTATATTTGGGGTGTATATTTTCTTGTGATATAGAGCTGTATCAAAATATCCTGTCCATGCGCTCTTTACAATATTGATTTCCTTTTACAGAATGCAGCTGAGTTTGGGTGATATATAGAAACAGTAACAGTACAAAAATCAAGAATTATTATAAATACCAAGTGTTTGCCTAGAGAAAAGACAGTATGTTGATAATTTACTAACTGTAAAAACAGACTGCACTGACCACACCATGTACAAAGTCCTCCATCTTTATCTTAATAGACTAGGCTGAACTATGTAGGCATATCAGAGCCATGTAGACCTCAAATCAGAGGCTCCTGGGACAACAAGACCTAGGATGAGAAGCAGAAGTCAACCTTCTGGTGTAGTCTGGCTTTACGCAACAATAAACTGGTACACATATGACCAGAATATCATCTCCTCCCAGAAAGTCTAAAACTACATGTAGACTCAATGCACATACACACCTGGCAAAACAGACTTTTACAAAATCTCCTTTCATAGATGGTAGAAGTCATAGGATACCTGCACTGCTCAGGGGCTTCCGGCTCTGCTATAAGTTGCTGGTCTTAATAGCATCCTATAAACTTACAAAATGACAGCAATCAGAAATGCTATTTGTTCAGAATCCCAGAATGTACTTGCATCTAGTGGAAAAATATTACATTATTTGACAAAACCTTTCCACAAAAACAAATCATTTCAATTTTTAGCTGACAATTTCAATAAACAACAACGTTGAGATTTCTGGTGGAACTCTGTCTATGAGATTAAGATGCAATAGGTATCAAACGTTCTCTATATCTACTAAACACTAATAAGGTAATGATAGACATCTCCCAGCAAGAACATTCTAAGCTATTCAGGAGATAATAAATAGCAATAAATAGTTCTTTAAAAAGTCTGCATACTCTTCTCAGAGACAGTTTTAATGAAATACCTGTTTCAAGCAATGGCATTATGCACTCCATCTATAGCAAAGTCTTTTGCTTCCTGAGAGTGGTAAGTTGATTTAGAGGACAAATTATTAAGTACATGTATGTCTCAGATAATGAGTAAAAAATGGTCTTGATCCCAGTGGTTGTAAGAATACTTTGTTAGTATGAGGTTTATTTCTAAACTGAGGGGAAAATCACTGAGCAGTTCTGCCTGATGAGACCCAAAAAGAAACGCTTCTGGTAGCAAGTCCATAGTGATCTCAGTGCTAAATAGGCATTTCAAACTCAGCTGATGATGATTCTTTTTAGCAGTGTGGTATAACCTTAAGTTTTCCAGTTATGGCATCTTGAAGATTAAAACATCTTTGCAGAAGAATGAAAATGCTTAATACACGCAACTCACAAAGTCTACCACTTTAACTGAAGGAGGAGCAAGAGCTGAGATTCTGCTTTAGGAGTAAGTAAAACTTGGTATGTGAACTTCAGAAGAAAATTAAAGTAATTCAAGATTTAAAATGTGAGGGCTCAATAGTTTTCAGATTTATGGAAACAAATAGCTTTTCCTAAAGGGAGGTTGGAGAGAGGTGGGTGCTGGTCTCTTCTCCCAGGTGATGGGGGATAGAACAAGGGGAAACGGCACCAAGCTGTGCCAAGGGAGGTTCAGGTTAGAGATAAGGAGGAAGTTCTTTACTGAGAGGGTCGTCAGAAGCTGGAACAGGCTGCCCAGGGATGTGGTGGAGTCACCATCCCTGGATGTGTTTAAAGAGCGAGTAGATGAGGTACTTAAGGATATGGTTTAGTGGGTAGACAGGAGCGGTTGGACATGATGATCTCAGAGGGCTTTTCCAACCCAGCGATTCTGTGATTCTGTGTGATTCTGTGATATTCTGAGTCCTTTAAGAATTGCTCTGTAAAATGCTGTATCATACATATTAATTTAATTATGTAAGTCATTATTCAGAGGTATCTTGCAGACAGTAGATGGCCCATCAGCTGCAAATGATGAGGCTTGGTAATATCGCTAGGGTTAAACTATTTAGTTAATAGCAAGCATCTCAACCAAAAAGCAGGCTGTACTCCTACTGAAACAGAAATGAAGCCATTTTGCCTATCTTGGACACTGCAAATATATTTACTTTTTATGCTAGAAATAGACTCCCAAACTATTTTCCAGAGATCGTGCTGGCTTGTGATAAAAAAAATCCAGAAAAAGAAAGACTATTTACACCATATAACTATATGGTATAAGTTATAACTATATAACTATAACTATACATATAAGCTCTGTGTGTCGTATTTCTCTCTTCTTTTTCTTTCTCCTTTTTTTATGGCAAAATTTTGCCACCAGTAGGAATAAAAAATGCAGGGCGAGAAAAAAATGTAGCAAATAGAATAAAGCATAAAGTATCAGAGTCCAAATAGCATTTTCTACCATTTTCTGTAGAAGGAATTGGTGTCTTCAGACAATACCTCAAGTAGGCAATCATCAGCAAAATAGTTCTACTCTGTCCAGCTCCTGTCCATAATGTCACCATAGTAGTCACCGTATCTGTCTCAGACATAGTATGAAGTTCCAACACTTTGTTGAAACCTTTGAAAAGTGTGTTGCACAAAAAACCAGAGGTGTGTCATACCACAAAAGGAAAAAAGAATAAGTAGATGGGGTAACGGAGTGTTGAATCAGGACAGCAGGCAGGCAGCTTGAGCCAGTTCTGGAAAGACCATGGTTTCTTTAGGAGCAGGATCTCTTCGAAAAACTGCCAAGGAAAGATCCAGAGTCCTATAATGACAGTTCTCCCATTAAAGCTCGTGAAGTATTTTCAAGACTTCCGATAGATGTTAAAGAACTGCTATTATACTTTACAATAGTAAGTTGGAAGGAAAAATGCAGTATGATGTTCAGTATCTTAAGAGCAGATATCCTCCAGACCAATTTCTGCTAGTATTATTATTATTACAAACGTTATGTAAAAATCTGATAATTACCCCTAGCAAGTGAAATGTACCCCTAATCAGGTAGCCTGTGAAAAGTTTCCCATATTTTAAAGCTTGAAGCAAAAGTTTAGCTGAGCCAAAAAATAGCACAAATGGACATTTCAAGTAATTCCTTTATCAGGCCCTTTCAAAATGAAACCTTCTCTTGACTTGGTTTGTTTTAAAAAGTGAAACTGGGAAAAGTTTTAACAAAAATTTTATTCCCATTTTTGGTAATGCAGATTCCATTTTCTAAGAGGGGAAGGAAAAAGAAATATTCTACAGATTTATTTTTCTTCCACACAACAAACTCAAACTGACTACTGCCAGCTGTGACATACAAATAATACTAAATGATCAAATAACATATAAGCTACAAGATTCTGAGCACTGACTGACAAGTCTACCTTGCAAAAAATAAAATATATTTTTTTAAAAGATTTTAGAGTCTGGTCAGACTACCACAAGTAAACAATCTGAAGTGGTTTAAAACCTCATTCACCTCTGAGCTGGAAATTACTACTCCTTAGTAAATATATCACAACTGAATGAAAGAGGAATGTCACCAGTTCACAGCAGTGATAAGCAAAACGAGTTGGCTGAAGTGACCCTAAAAATGAAACCGCAATACAATGATACATTTGAGCCAAACCTTTTTAGCATCCTAAGAAAGTTTTTCCATTTTCCTGATCATACCTCTAACCTTCCTCTGCACCTCTCCCATCCTGAATTAATCTTTCTTGAACCTTGGTGACCAGAACCATAAACTGCATTTCAGATGATACCTCACAGACTACATTAAAATACTCTGCATTCATAACTGAAATCTCTGTCCTGATACATTCTAGGATCAGATTTTCCACAACCACATTTTATTGGTGACTGACATAAATTTCTTCACTAACTAATACTGTCTTTACCTCAATCTTTATGTTACAGAAGTTCTAGTTTTCAGTCCTCAGGAGCATAACCCTGCACTTCGTGCTACCAGATCTCATTCATTTTTCTCATTCCAGAATTCAAGGTAATTCAAATCTTCTCAGCATCGCTAGTGGCTCCAATCAGTGCATCTCCATGATATCTTATGAGTGTGCTTTCAAAGTCTGGCAAGCTGTGCCATGAAAATATCAAATAGCCTCATCACAACATCAGGTCCTTAGATGCTTCAATAATAATTGCCCCCACACTGGTCTTTCCTCTTCCACACTATCTACATGTTTCTCTGTTAGCCAATATTTCACCAATTCTACCATTCTTTGACTGAGGAGTCCACTTTAATCACTTGAACATGATACAGCATGAAAAGCCTTACTAAGATTGAGCTAGATGAGACATAATGTATTATCTTTGTCTACAATATCAGCACTTTTATCAAAAAAGATACTGCCTTAGTCTAATTTAACAGATTTCATATCAAAATGGATGCACAGTGGCTCTCTAAAAATGGCTAAATAAAAAGGCTTTTTTCATACTAGAGAAATAACCTTTTATAGCAAATTCTAGGGGGGGTTTCTAGGTTCAGAATAAGGTATGTTTTTACTTTAGATACAAATGGATTTCTACTATTTGTTTCAAGCTTGCTATCCAATCTGGGAATGGCAGTGGTAAAATTCTATTCTTACTCTTATGTGAGCAATGAAGTTGCAAACTTTGAGTAACTATTTTGTTCCACACAAAACATCACCTGAATTCCTGCTTTTTGACTGGACTATGTTAAAAATACTTTTGTGGAAATTTTCTGTATTTGAAAGCAAGTCTTTGAAATAATTCTAGGATTGAATAGTCTAGGATTTTAACCCTTTCTACTAAGGTTATCCTTAAATATGAAGATATAAATGACTGTGGAAAGGATTTTCTCAATATGTCAGAGAAAACATTCATTTTTTAAAGACTTATCAAATAGAAAATATTTTAATATTCTTTTTAGTATATATAGTACATATATTTAGTATATATTCTTTTTAGTCTATATTCTTTTTGTCTAAATATATTTAGTGCATACAGATATATACGCATATTGATGTATAAAGAAATACTACTGCTAAAAAATCAGGGTATAACAAATATATAAATATAAATAATTTAATATGGAATTAGAGGCTACATGAAAGCAGATTTACTAGTCATGGAAATGAAACCTGAGTATGAAAATTCATTCCCCAGTCTCTGACACTTGACATTAACATGGAGCCTTATAAATGTGCCCTTTAAGAAAATTCTAAAAATAAATAAATAAATAAACCAAGTATCATTCCTCATATGTTTTCCTTGTCCTGGAAAGCATTCTGAAAGTAATCTTTTTTCCAGGCGTTGGTTATTCTGCACATCGGTGAAATTCTGCTCCTTTTTCCAGTCTTCTCAAAAAATTGGGAAAACAAAGATACATGGCAAGAAACAGGACAATGGCAGGACACAAAAGACTCTTAACGTAAAGTTTAGCCTAGAATAACTACATAGGATTCTGCACTATGCAAATCTAATAATATTCATCGGCCCATATCACAATACCATCTCAAGAAGAATTAAAAAAAAGGAAAAACAAAACAAAACAGAACCCTCCCCATTCTAACCCAGTAAGTTAAAAAGTACACATTAAAAAAACCAACCTGCTAGTATTTTTCTCTGTCGCTGTCAAGCTATCTTAAACAATACCTAGTGACTTTCCCTATATAATCCCATGTAACGACACGCGTTTCACACAGTTCAATTAAACAACAAAATGCATATGCACTTTGGAGCTTAAAGTGACGCTTGAAAGAATTTAATTTCCAAGTACTTCTTTAGTAAAAAAGTTTTCAAAAAAAAAGTGAGGAGTTAGTAGATAGAGAATAAAACCAACTATGTACTATTTAATTTAATTAATTTATTAAATACAGATCTACTTAAGATTGCATTACAAAAACATATCTGTGGATACATAGGTGTATTAGCCTCTTTGATTTCCATCTCACTTTACAAAAAACAGGAGGTTTTTTAGGCATATCATTCCTGAAAATTAAATCTAGGCCAGGAAAGTCAGCCTTTGTTCTTTCTGCATATATTATACCCCAGTAATACCTCTGCAGTCTGCCAGTAAACTTGTGCAGATGCAATTAAGTGCCTCTGTAACTGAAACTTTCTAAACCCGTCTATTATTTATGCAAGAAGAAATACAACCCTCTACCTTCATTCATCTCTGTACTAGGTTGCAAGACCTAACAGAGGAGTACAGAAAATTAAAACTTTGCTGAATGATGCATATAGATGTGATTTTTTTTTATGTTAACAAAGAATGAACCTGGGGGAGCACAAGCTGTCCTTTCATAGTAATAAAATAAAATAGTCCCCATACTTTCTGGTGATTTCTTTATACAGATGTACAATCTTTTACTTTTATATATATAAATGTATATATAAATATTTAAGGTTTTGACTTAAATAGCCACTGAAATTGTACCATTAAGTATGCCCTTAACTGGCTACTTTTTTAATTTTGGACATCTTAATTCCAAGAATTTGTCTAAGATTTAAACTGGTATCATTTTCCTAGGAATACGTACAAGGAATCTAAGGAATAAGAAAAGGGTTTGACCTCAATGCAGACATCCTATATCAAAAACACTTAAAAGTGTACAAAAGATTGACTTCAGGTAATCTCACTCTTTAATATAATCTATTGCTAGGCATAACAATAAGGGCTGTTCTTCAGAACAATTGGTTGTAATTAGTGACAGTAAACGATGCAAGTTTTATATACATGAATAATTTTCCTGTGAATTAGATAGCATTAAGCATCCAAGGAATACAAAGATGCACTTAATTAGTCTCAAGATCACATGCTATATAAACCAATAAACCACTGAAAAACAGAAACCTTTGAAACAGAAACAGGATCCTGAGTTTGCAAGCATTACAGTCCGACAGAAAGGAAATTCAGATGGCAAATGGGCATAACATATCAAACCTCAATGTACAAAACACAGCCTTTTAAATAACAGTAGCAGGCTTTCTTTGGTCAGGTTTTCAACACTGGGTTGCAATCCTCAACACTGATCTAAATATTTCTCTTCTTATTTAGAATGAAATTTATTTTTATGTAATTTCAGTATTTCTCTTTCAACCATGTCACTGGTTGAAAGAGCAAGACAACTGCACATCACACAAGTGTTCTAGTCTTTCTCTTTTAGCTTTTAACAGCAGATGCCTGATTATGTCACTATAGCAAATATCTTTTAACTGTTTAACTTACTAATGCAGTTAAAAGGAAAAAAACCCAAATTCTAAATATGTAATTCATAAAGCAGCATATTTTCCTTAATTAATTTTCTCAAAGTTTACAATATCTGTACTAATTCTCTGTAACCAGATATGTTCTGGATCCATTCTCAGAGAATCTGTGTAGAATAAACATTTGAAAAATCTTAAAGACTAACTAAAACCATCTTTCCACTACACTGCAAGGCAAATGATTTTTGGATGTTTTGCATTTTTATGCTAAATAGTGCAGCTGCAATTGATAAAAAGCAATCAAGCTAATTTAAGTCAATCATGTCCAGGAGGTTCTCATCACTTGTATAAAAATGCTCTCACACTCACTTTAAGGCTTTACCACAGCAAGTAGCTTCTCTCCCTTCAAATCTTGGTACCTTAAAGTCCCCTCTACATTTTATACAACAAAGAAAAGTAAGTATAACCCTTATGGAAGAAGAATCTTTGTGTTTTTACACCATAAATCAAACTTGTATGTCTCATTTGAATAAAAGTTTAGGTTGATAGTACCACTTGCCACAAACGTGATTTATTACAGTACAGCAACACTGTACCTTTAGTGTACATCAAGGCATCAGGTCAAAGGCAAAGTAAACTTCTAGCAGTCAAAATGCACAACTGTTACCCTCTAAAGCATAATCTGGATTACATTACTGAGACCATAACATATGTTTTGAATTTATTATTTTGATTTATCAACATGGCACAACACAGCTGCCATCCTGAGGTCCCTTTCAACTGCTGCAATTGACATTTTAAATGATGATTGTTTATAGTTTAAAATTTTGCATTAACTATTGCTACTACATTTTTAGACTTATAAAACTATTATAGCCATGGAAGAACTCCTTCCTAGATAGGGCAAATCCAACAGAATGGATCTGAATTCTGTTATGATTTTCACTCATGTGGCCAACCCCCATATGTGTGTGACTGCTGACACTTTTCAGCCAGCTCAAAAATAATGAAATAGAGGCCCTGAACTTCAAAGTATGCCATCCCTTTACTCCTGTTCCCTACAAGATGGTTATGGGGTTCAGTCAGCTACTGCAGAGGGAAGCAGAGAACCAGATACCCGTGCCTTGGATCTCTCTCTGCTTCATGAAGGAGATAAAACCAGGTGACAGCAGGTGCTATGAAATTTACTTAAATTGCTACCATGGCTTCTTTTCACCTTCTCCTTGAGCAGCTGCTCATGAAAATAATTTGCTCACTGTTCCCAAAATGCAAACAGGGAAAACAGAAAAACATCAAGAAAAAACATCTGTCAGTAATCCTGCAATTAATGAAGGTAAGACTTAAGACTGAAGGTAAAACATACCGTGATCTTCAAATCATAAAAATCTCATCTGTCTCAGTGGGGGAAAATAAGATATAATCACTGAAATTATTTTTCTAATAATTCTTGGTCTACAGTTGATACAAAGGTTTCTGTTGGATAGGAAAGGTTCTCTTTTTATTGACAGACTATTATGTATTTTTTAAATATACTGAACAGTTAAATAACACAAAATAATAATATAAGCTTTTCATCAAACTGTTTATCTTAGAACTGTAAGTGAATAATAATTCTTGGATTTATGTATATCTAACAATACTTATTGGAATTAATAACACATTGTAACTAACTCACATTCTAGAAATGCTTCTTTTGGTACGCATCAGCACACAAAATTCTTTGTCACAATAGCTAAACCAGCAGAAAACAAAGCCAACTAACTGAAGAGTCAGGCAGCACCTACCCTGGGGATGTGGTGCCTGTCTCTGGGACTTGTGAGATCACACTCAGAGCTCTCTGCCCAGTTTGGACTTGCCCAGTACAAAACAGGTATTGAAATACTGGCATGAGTCTGACTGAGGCTCCACCTGGGTGGTCATGAGACTGGGATACAAAACCTACCAGGAGAGGCTGAGCCCCACGTTTGTGCACCCTGAAGAAAAAGCCACAGGGAGATCTTACTACTTCAGTTAGTTAGTGAGAAGGTGCGAAAATATCGATAGAGTCAAATTCTTCTCAAGTGTGCACTGGGAAGCGATGAGATTCAACTGGACCATAGAAATTCCACCTCTACATAGAAAAAACTCACATTTTTTACCACAAGCTTGGTCAACTACTGGAACAGGTGCCTAGAGAGGTTATGGAATCTCCATGCCTAAGATATCCAAAACTTGACAGGTCACAGCCCTGAGAAACCTGTCCTTATTAAGACTTGTGTTGGGCAGAAGATTGGGCTGGATGACCTCTACAGCCTCTTCACAAGGTACACAATTCTATGATTCACCTGAACTTACATCTCAGTCTGTCAACCTCCCATACCTCCTGCATGAAAAGCACGGACAACAAAGTAGCATTCACTAAGCTTGGCACCACAACACACCACACCAGGAAGTACCCACTGAAAGTCAAGGCACTTGCAGATCAACCCTCCCTGAGGATTTCCCAAAGTCGCAGAGATGGGCATCCAGTAACTGGGCTGCACAGGCTAAATGTGAAATGCACTGCGTAAAAGAAAGTTAGAAGGTCCCAAAATTCCAGCTATCCTGTGATTTCATTTATGAGGTAAGTAGTGAGAATTTAATATGTAATTGTGATTTAACCATTCTTCCCATAATGAAGTTGAACAAAGATGCTTTCAAGGTTTCCACTTGCCTAAAACCCATTAGAAACACTACAGACGAGAAGTATTTAATGAGAGAGCTTGCCAGTAACTGCAAAAGAGAAATACTCTTAACAAAAATGCTTAAGAATTATTCAACCATAGGAGAACGTCAGTTTTCAACTCAAACTATGAGCAATCTACCAAAAAGACAGCTTTTCTTAGGGAGAATCCACCCAGAAAAACTGCAAAATTTTAAATAAAATGCAAGGCAGAGTTTACTTACAGGTACATCCAGATTACTACTTTTATTTTCACATGTGTTATGCTCAGTGACAGTAAAACCAACAAGAAAAATTACTATATTCCAAGTTGATAAACCTAGAAATTCTAGAGAATAAAAAAAAACCCCAACAAACCTGTCAATGACAGCATATGTTGAAAGTGTGCTGAAAAAATGCTTAAATCATCAGACATTTTGAGAAGCAGGCATGCAATCTAAACGTTAGTGAAATTCATGTCAGAGGCCTGTACACAGGGAAAATCAGGCTAACCTTCTCCTTTATCATGGCAACCTGCTACAGTCAAAGTCATGTTTAGCCATTACTGTTCATGTGCTCCGTTAGCTAGCGTTGCCTTTTGATGATTTATTTTATTTTAAGCCAATTTCTAATATTTGCAGGGAAGAATTTATAAAATACTAGAATGATAGAATAATTATAATCTGCTTTATTAGTAACTACAAAGTATATTATAAATTACAATATACACTTACAAAAAATACTATGACTTGGTGGTGTTTTTAGCAAGAAAAGCCCAAGAAATGGTAGGGGTTGACAAACAGAACACAGTCACAGTCTTGCATAGCAACACTAATACTTAGGACCTCAGCAGCATCAACAGTAAGTGCTTATGTGCAACCCTGGCAGTGGCAATTGCCTCACTGGGTAAGGCTATCAGGTTGGTCAGACGCTACTTTGCCTTAATAAATCCATGCTGGCCACTCCAAATCACCTTCCAGGATTGTTCCTTCCTTATTAGGACCTTCCCAGGAAGGCTTACCAGCCTGTATTTCCCTGGACCCTCCTTCTTGACTTTCTCAAAAATGAGATACATATTTGCATTCTTCCAGTGCCTCAGAAACCTCCCTCAACCCCCATGACCTTTCAAAAGACAATTGACACAATGCCTTCAGCACTTGTAGGTGCATTCCAACAAGACCAAGGAAATTGTGTGTGTCCAGTTTGTTTGAAAATTTCCTGACCTGATCCTCCTCCACGGAGAGTAGGTTTACCTGGCCCTGGACTTTTGCACTGAATTCAGAGACTTGGGAATGCTGAAGGCTAGTTTTACTAGTAAATATCAAGATGAAGAAAGCATTCATCTTTTAGGATCAGGTCTCCACTCCCATTCATCAGTGAGCCCAGATTTTCCCTGGTTTTCTTCTGTTGCTGAGGTGCCTGCAGAAGCCTTTCTTGTTGCCCTTCACATCTATTGCTATATTCAGGTCCAGAGGGGCTTTGGCTTTCTTAACCCTATACCTGCATGCTCAGACAGGGTCTCCCTATTGCTTCCAGGTCATTTGTGCCTGCTCCCATCCCCGGTATCATTCTTTTTTATTTAGCTTCATAATTGTAGCAGGAGGAATGAGAGCAAATTTCAGTTATACAGAAGTGATCAGTTACGAAAACACATGGTACCAAAACATTCTCATATATTTTAACAATTCCCAAAAGCATTCTTTGTCCAGCAAAAACATGCATCATTTCAGCTTATCCTCTCAGTAGGCATGTGACAGACTGCTTCAAAATTCATGACAGAAGATGGCACAAAGTAACCTAGCCAGACCGCTGGTACACAGAATCATGCTGGAGGAGAAAAAGGTAACAGAGGCAACTGGCCCTTCAGTGCAGATAGGCCTGAACTTTTGCTTGCTGTTGGCTCATAAACCAACACAGCTGCAAGGCTGGGCAACAACCAGCAGTCACCAGTGTATATGAGTCCAGGTCAAGTCTGGCAAAGATTTCCTGCCTGATTTAAACTTAGTTTATTTGGTCCAATGGCACTTTTCCTAGAAATGGAGGGCAGGTTGACCACACATGTGTCTGTCTTTATTTGTGGCCTGACACTTGGCAGGATAAACTTCATTATGTTTATGGTTATGCTTAGGAAAACTACTCTCAATTGTTTCCAGTCTGTTGCAAACATAAACCTACAAGCTGTATTAAATATGTACTATTGTATTTCCCTCAACTTTATGAAATCATGCATAAAATCCTAAAATGGGATAAAATAAAGGCAACTTCTTTTCCCCCCAGCCCCCATTTCTGGCAACATTTTAAAATAAACAAGGAAGCAAAACAATCCTTATATTGAAAGGTCAGCCAAGACCTTATTTACAGGAAAGATAAAACTGGGCTAAAATAAACAAATAAATAAATAATTCAGTAAGAGAAAAGCCATTTTCTCTTATACCAGCTATGTAGAAAGATGAAACAGCTACGCAATGAAATATTTTAATAATTATTAATGAAGAAAATGAAATTTCTTCTAGCCAAAAGAGTAAAATGAAATTTACACTTGCCTCCAAAATAAATTAATAGTAAGGGAAAATAGTACTTTATTGCAATTCAAATAAAGTGGTTCTGACTATATACTGCAGAGAACTAAGGTTTCAATCTCTTATTTTCATACTTTCTAATGTCAGGAACCCTACTGCTCCTGACATAAAGCAGAGAAATTTAGCTATAAATATTCAAAGACAGGAAAGAATGTGGAACTATACCAAGTCTCAAAATATATGTTCTGTTTGAAATTCAGTGTAGTGCGGAGTCCATTAAAAACTGTGCACTATGTTAAGTTTTAGAGTTCCAAAACATGTAAAGGATGAGTGAAGCCTAATCTGGAGCTCAAACGTATCTGAGTGCTTTTCCCTCTACAGTTTCCTTCCTTGCTCTGTGAGGACTCTGCTTATTTTTACATGATTTTGCTATGTAACTAAATTTAAAGAGGAAAGATTAACCTCCAATACAAATCCTTCCAGCAGTAATCCCACTTCCATGAAGCCACTGATGAAAGAATCCCTTTTGCTAGACTGGATACAGCACGCAGGCATCATGAACGCTTTTTGCAGAAATGCAAAGTAAAAGAATCTTTGTAACTCCTCTTACTACTGGTAGTAATTGCTACCAAAAAATGTCTTATTATTACTTTATTATTTGTCCCGAGTTCTAGGGCAGCATTAGCGTCCTCAGTGATGAGTATTTCAACTGCCATGTTCCTCCAAATTTGCTACTGAAAAACACTGAAAGTTTTACAACAGGAAGTAGCAACAGCTCTTGCTGCAAAAAAGTTTTAAATTCATCCAAAAAAACAGTACATACACTTGGAAAACAGCAAAATGTATTTATGCAAAAGATTATTAATATATAGAAAGAGGTAGATGTAATAGATATTGATTTTCATTTCCATTAGGCATTATAGAAAGACAGGTGTAGTATTTATGAATACTATAATCTGTTCCAGAATCCAATTTACTGTTGCTCCAACTGTGTTCAGAACAAGTAAATGATACAGTGTACAAGTAATTAAACTAATGGACAGTGTTTAAAATATTTTCTTGAAACTTCAACAGTTTAAACAGTTTAAAGAGGAAAATATGCAAGCAGTGGACATGATCCAGAGCTGTTTTTATTTACACGCTCTTCAGTCTTTCCCATCCTATACCGACCTTGTGCCTGATCTCACAGTGTAGGGCAGCTGGAAGAAAGTAGTCTTTAAAGATAAGAAAGAGCTCTTATGCTTGTTTGACCTGAGGAAGATCTTGAAAGACAAAAGGACACAAGAAAGAAAATGCTCTTCATAAATGCAGTATTTGCAGAATTGTTTCAGCCTATTTCTAGCCAACTCTGGTCATAGTATCCGACACGCACCTTGCTTGCATCAAACTTACTTCCGCTGAAAGATAGAAGGGAACCTAGCAAAGGCAATAATGATTTAGAAGCCCTACATGAATAACTACAAAAACAAACTTATTTTAAGGGAAATTATTACTGAACTTGGAAAAATAATAAACATTAAACATTATAAAATGTCCAAATTAAGGTTTGCCTCTGCAAATCTCGTTTGACCCCTTATGTTATGAGAGACGGCCAAAGAATTGCTACAGAAACAGAAACCAAAGCATCCTTATCCATTTTATTCTATCTTCCACTTCTCAATCCAACTTTACATTAATATCAACATTTTCAAAACTCTCCAAATACTTGACTTCTGACTCCCTGAATTTATCTTGTTAGGGCTTAATTCTACAATTCTTAAATACATCTCTATCACTAATCACAGTAGAAGTCTACTGGCTCAGACAGTGTTTAAGCAGCTCTATACACCAGCACTGATGTTCCTATCCCAGAGCTCTTAAGCAGTAGCGTTTGCTGCAATTCCTCTCCACAGTTCCATGCTCCTTTTTCCTGCATTTCCTG
>NW_010192471.1:35699-40448 GCF_000695765.1 Mesitornis unicolor
GTAGAACACCTGGTTTCCTTCGTGAAGCGTTAGATTAATATTAATACTTGACAAAGATCTTGTCTCCTTTCCTTCTCTTGTAACTGTTATTCTTTCAAATGAAATCAGAAATATTTGTCTGCATTTCCAAAAAAAATTTTTCTACTTTTCTAAATCCTTTTTTCTTGTGCTGCTCACACAGTTTCTGCTGTAAAACTAAAAATGTTATCACACTGAAAATATGCACAGTTAATGTAAGCAAGAATTTTTCAAAAACAGAGACAGATCTGTGGCAAAGAATCTACAGTGGAAATTCAACAGGATGTATATGCAGCCTTTAAACAACCTCAGCTGGTGCAACGGACACAGGTAATGTGATCATTTAAAAGCAAGAAATCTACAATATATGGTGTCTGTAACAACACCAGCAAACCTTGGCATTCCCACCACTTTTTATATCCCACACTTCCTTCTCAAAAAATTGGAAATTAATGTTGAGGATCACAGCAGTAGATTAATCTTCTGTGTGAGAAAGAGTGCACATTCAACAGAGAGGTACAAAGGAAAAAATTCAAAGTCTTTCTTTATATTTCACAGAAAAGATAATGCCAAAGGCAAAGGGACAGATTCAAGTTACCTAATGCCACATAATACTATTTCCTTAACAAAGATTTCTGCATTACAAATTTTATTGCATACCAATAATGTAACTAATGCTAGTAGAGGGAAGGTATATGATCGTGCACAGGAAACACAAA
This sequence comes from Mesitornis unicolor, assembly GCF_000695765.1. NCBI lineage: Eukaryota > Metazoa > Chordata > Aves > Mesitornithiformes > Mesitornithidae > Mesitornis > Mesitornis unicolor. Next base: position 36,437 of record NW_010192471.1, read on the forward strand.
TGCCAAGGATTTGTTTGAAGAGCTAAGAATGGGGTTTTAATGCTGTACATTAAAAAAAAACCAAAACAGGAAAAGAATCAAAGAAACAAACAAATGGAGAACTGTACTACAGTAAACTAACTAGTTTACTATCATTAACCACTTACATGACCTAAATAGGGTGTTTTTAAGAGGAGACAGATGATTTTAGAACTCTGTTGCACTTTTTACCTAGTCCAGCAAAAGTTAATTAGCATCCTGCCTTTGAGAACATTTTTTATTTTAATTAAATTTGATTCACAGCCTTCTCATTAACTACGTGTCTTTAAAACATTTTGCTCTAAGGACATTAATATCCTTATTTAACTAGGTGCAATCACGAACAGTAGTTGTCAGACCACTATTTCCACAGCTCACTGTGCACAAGTACAACTCTTCCATGCAAGAACTGGAAACTGAGATGATTGTCCCCATATCTTTGCCAGGTGTAGCAAAGGTATTACATTAGTAGATAACAATACTAAGATTTTTCTAGTCCCTTCTACACACTAGAATCAAGCCTAATTGAAGCTTAATTGATCTTATCACAGTAAATTTTGCTTGGTTATGAAAACCCATTAAAGCTGTCTAATCGAGTAATGCTTTAAATGGCAACAAGGTAATTTTCTGTAAATCTAAGAACTGGGGGGGAGGAGAAACCATAGTTCTTTATCAATTTGAATAAAATAGATGAAAATTTGACGGTTTTTTGACAGTATGAGAATGCTAACATTCATTAAACTATTTGTCCCAAACAACTTGCGTAAATTCTTTACACACTGAGTATACAGGCCTTATCTTTGTACTTCCATCTGTCCCATTTTCTTTTTAGCTGTGTTTTCCTGTCTCTGGGCACTTTCTACAGGCCCCACAAATGGAACTCTCCACTCTTTCAGCCCCATTTACCCCAGGAAATTCCATTTCTATTTTTTAGAGAGGGGTGGGGAGGGGCAGGGAAGAAAGTGTCTCCAAAAGAGAGGGAGAACATTTAAAGCTGTTTTCAAGAATTTATTCGATGGGTGTGAGGGGCAGGGGGGGATGTAAATAAATCAATCAATATTTAATCTTTCTCTGGATGTCTGAATGCTAGTATATAACTCACAAAGCAGAAAATACACATCTTTGGGACAGTATTACCTATCATGTATTCACCAGAGCTCCATTTGTAGCACCATAGAGTTACCAAGGTTGGAATGGCTCTCGGGGTCACTAGTCCAACCTCCTACTCAAAGCACAGAGGATGCTGAAATCAGACCATGCCTGATTGACGTGCCTTTGAACAATCAAGTCTTGAAATCCTCCAATAGATAGACAAAAAAACCCAAAACTTTGCTTCACAGTTTACTTCTGTGTAAATACAGCATTTTACTAATCTAGGTGTTTCAGTTTAACTCTGAATTTACTGCCTTGCCACCGTGCTCTTCTGTTCTGTTCTAAACTGTCACAGGGGCCCACAAAATGTGAAAATCGTGTAAAAAGTGAATTCACTGACAAATTCAACCCAAGATAAAGCTCAGTTCAAAATGTGCCATCAAGAAAGCTGTGAATAGCTGCAGCGTGGCAGAGACAGTAAGCGTTACACAAGCCTCCAGAACAGTGTTTTTACACGGGTGATCTTGCCCTTCCACTCACAGCAGACACACCAGAACAATACACTGGCAGTACAGCAGAGACCACACTGAAATATCTGGCCCAGCCTGATTTGAAACAAGAAAAATCCCGAAACAATAGAAAGCTACAGTTTGAAAGTAAAACTCTAACTTAAAAAAATAAAAATGTGAGAGTGAAATAGCCATAGTTATACCATTATTACTGTAAAATTAAAAGCAGATTTACATTTCAAGCAGTATCTGATATCAACATTGTAAAAAAGAAAAATAAAGCACTTGTAGTTTTGTTCCAAGCATTTTGTGCTGTCTGCTTTTATTTGCTCTTCATGTAAACTAAGAACTGCCAAGAAGTCAATCGTTTCACAGCCTTTCTCTATAAACAGGTTTGTTTAAAAGGAAACAAAAAAAAAAAGATTGCAATAAATACCTACTTTAATCACCATCCCTCTTCTTTTTTATTAGATTTTCTATATTAATACGTGTATGCTGAACACCTCAGGATTCAGTTACACTATAGACTTCACGTATTTTTCTCATCCATTTTCTCCATTGTCAGGATTCTTTGTAGACATTTACTTATTTCACAGTTCCTTAACCTTCAAACAGCACACCTGCTAGTTTGTGGGAGTGTTAACTAAAGCAATGACACACTGCCTAATAACGTGCTAAGTATGTTTGTGTCAGAACTGCTTATGAAGTGAATGTTTTTCTCCACTGAGCTACCCAGCTGGAATGAATATTTACATCAATTTGGTTTTTTCCTGATAGTAAGAGCAGTAGTTAAATGCCAGTCACAGCAAATGTCTACCACTTTTTAAAGTATACGAGTGGTAGTGCCTCATCTTTTTAAATCATCAAAAAGGATCACAGAATCTTAGGAGTTGGAAGGGACCTCGGAAGATCATCTAGTCCAGATCATTCATGCTGTTTAACCTCTTTCCCCTCTGCAGTAACAGCACAAGATTTCATTTAAAAAATAGCATCTATAGGTTTTTTTCATAACAGCAAGGAACACCTCAGCAAGTCTAATGTTCTTCCTTTTATCATTTCCCTATGGAGCACAGTGACATTTTCAGTTGTCCATAGCTGAAGTAGCCTGACCTTGGCTTATTTTTATCAGACCTCTGGGTTTTCACATCATTAATAAAGAGATCAAAACCAAGGCTATATACATTAGGGTAGGAAAACTTTGCATAGTTTGGCACTATTATAATATATACTCTTAAAAATGGAAAAAAATGAAATGCACATAGCAGAGGTGGTGAACCTTCTAAGGACTGGTTCTAAAGTGGCAATAAGCTATTTTCACACCTCCCAACTCTGGCCACCGTGATAGTTATTGCTTTACAGGATTACATCTTTTTGTTTCAGCTGTCAATAAAAACTTCAAATGATAGCTTTTTAAGTCAAATAAACCTATTTTTAAAAGCCCCAAACACTGACATCACTGAGACAGCAGAAACACTGTGCAAAAAGTACATAATGTTTAGAACTAGACTTAACTTATTTACTGTTGATTTTAAATTTTCTCACATCATATGACAAAGTGCCATTGTACCTGAAATGTAACTTGAAATGTAACTTCAAGTACAGGGGTACTTGAACTACAAGAAAATAGAATTAATTAATAAACTAAATTAATTAATAAACTGAGGAGTGACCTCATTAATGTTTATAAATTTGTAAAGGGTGAGCGTGACGAGGAAGGAGCCAGGCTTTTCTCAGTGACAGCCAATGACAGGACAAGGGGCAATGGGAGCAAGCTGGAGCATAGGAGGTTCAGCCTGAACATAAGGAAAAACTTTTTTACTGTGAGGGTGCCAGAGCATGGCCCAGGCTGCCCAGAGAGGTTGTGGAGTCTCCTTCTCTGCAGACATTCAAAACCTGCCTGGACGCCTTCCTGTGTGACCTGGTCTGGTGATCCTGCTCTGGCAGGGGTTGGACTGGATGAGCTTTCGAGGTCCCTTCCAACTCCTAATACTCTGTCATTCTGTGATTAATACTAACAGATGACTTCTAAGCTTCATGCCCTACTAGACCTGGTTTGTGAGAACCATAGAGGGAGGTGGAGGAGTATCAGGTTGAATCAGGGGACTCAAGTAGAACCAGTACTCTATCCCAGGAGTCAATACTGTGCCCAGTCCTCTTCAATATCTTCATTAGTGATCTGGATGATGGTACAGTGCGTACCCTCAGTAAGTTTGCTGATGATCTGAAACTGTGAGGAGTGGCTGATATACCAGAGGGTGATTCTGCTGTTCAGAGGAACCTTGACAGGCTGGAGAAATGGACTGATAGGAACATCATGCAGTTCAGGGTAAGGAAATGTAAAGTCCTGCATCTGAGGATGTTATGGTTTAAGGGTTAACAGCCTGAAAGGGAAG
>NW_010192471.1:40617-42753 GCF_000695765.1 Mesitornis unicolor
CCCCGGCACCACTGTGGTCCCTGGTGATGAGGCACAGTGGTCACAGCGGCCATGAGGCACTGCTCGGACACTGCCACTTGGGACTGCTGGGATCGGGATTTGTATGTAGTTAAATATCCTTTGTCTCTTATTAATTCCCTTTTCCTTTCCCCCATTGTTCTTCATTAAACTTGTTACAATCTTAACTTCCAACCTTGTGTGAAACATCTTTTTTCTCTGTTCCCTTTTTTTTATTTAATCCTCTCCTGGGAGGGTGGGGGACAACAGAGAGAGAATCCTGCTCCCTGAGCCTTAAACAGAGACAGGGGAGCAGCAATTCCTTGCACCTGTATATGCTGGAGTTCACCCAGCTGGAAAACAGCTTTACCAAAAAGGACCTCATGGTCCTGGTGCACACCATATTAAACACCAGCAATGTGCCCTTGCAGCAAAAAGGCAAACAGTATCCTGGGCTGCATTAGGAGGGGTGTTGTGAAATGTCTCTCGTAACTGTGCTTCTGAGAGGCTTGTTGCAGGATGGAGGTCACAAAAACACTGTGTTAACAAAAACATGTTAATGTTGCTCTGGTGTCTGTCATGCTGATGCTTCATCACTAGTCAGGCCACACCTGGCGTATTGTGTCCTTTTCTCGGTTCCTCAGTACAAAAGACACACGGACATACTAGAGACAGTCCGGTGAAAGGCCACAAAGCAAATTAAGGGATTAATTAAAGGCTTTATTAAAGAATTGGATATGACAAAATGTGGCAAAAGCCTGAGAGAGCTGGAACTGGTTAGTATAGAAAAGAGTAGGGGGCATCTTATTACTGTATAAATATCTGAAAGGAGGCTGCAAAGAAGCCAGAACCAGGCTTTCCAGTGGTGCCCTGTGACAGGAAAAGAGGCAATGGCCAGAAACTGAAACACTGGAGGTTCCCTCTGGACATTAGGAAACATTACTGTGAGGATAACTGAGAACTGGCACATGTTGACCAGAGAGGTTGTGCAGTCTCCATCCCTGGGGATATTCAAAAGCCATGGTCCTGGACAACCAGCTCTAGGTGGGCCTGCTTGAACAAGGGGGCTGGACCACATGATCTCCAGAGCTCCCTTCCAACCTCAACCATTATGTGATTTTATGAATCACATCCTGTTGCATCATATGCAGCTGCTGACGCCATAAGCTGAAGAGAACCTGCAGAGTACCATTATTAAGTTAAATAATAATAAAATGCATAGTATGAAGGAACTGGGATCCTGTTGAGGATTTCTTTTATTACAGAATTTACTAAGCTGATTTAATTACAACAAGGTGATTACAAACTAATCCTAATTACAAACTAATTTAGGCACGAAGTTGACACTGCAACTACAAATACCTTACTCAGCTCAGGATTAGAACTGGCCTTTGATGGTGACTTTCACCTACAGAAAGAAGCCCTTTAAAGTAGGTTATGAGCATGTTTTAGGACAGCATAAAATTCTACAGTGACAATTAATAACTGTCTATTCTACAAATAGACAATGTAGACATGCAGGAAGAAAGGAGTATGGCTTAATGCAGGCCAAAGTGTTATTAACTTTACTCATCTGGAAATGACCAACAATAGCTTGTACAGCACAAAATTCCTTCCATAATGATTTCCACCTGCTGGAGCGCTGCCATTCACCCTGCATCTCCCTGCAGCTGCTTTCCCATCTGCTGCTGGAAACCGTCGCCCTCCCTTTAGATAAGGATGAGGCCTGGAGATAGAAGATCCAGTTGCTCTTAGCAAACGAAATCTTTTCCCAATTTCCTGTTCCAGAGAACAAATCCTGCTATGTCTAGAATCATTGCTGGATTGCTACCACAGCACAGTGTAGGCCTTAGCTTAGCCAGCTTAAAACCCAGGTCTCAGAGAGAGCCCAGCTGGCAAAGTATTTTTATTCCTCATCCATCTACACTGGCAGGCCACACGATTGATCACCATGACGTTTGCTCATTTTCAGGTTTTTGGTAAGAAGGATCCTGGTTTTAGTGCATAGAAAGCCCCTCTATCCTATCATGGGTGTCCTGCTGCAGGAATTGTATTTTCTGAGTGAAATGTATGAGCTTCATTAGAGGAAATTTTGATCTGTTGCTGTTTTGTTATTTAATTTAACACAGCTTTATGTAT
>NW_010192472.1:0-2458 GCF_000695765.1 Mesitornis unicolor
TCGCCCGCTCGTAGGTGCGCTGGTGATGGTTTTTGCTCCGGACGCTGTGCGGGATGGGCTCGGGGAAATCGGCGTTGCCGTAGGCGTGGCTGAGGTTCTCCTGCAAGGCCGAGACGTCGGGCTTCTTCTCGTAGCCGTTGCTCACCCAGCTGCTCCCGCTCCTCTCGGCCGCCCCGTAATTCAGAAACTGCGAGGGGAACACGTGGTTGCTGGAAAAGCCGGAGTACCCGAAGGAGGGAAGCGCGAACTTGGAGTGAAACCCGTTCACGGAAGGCAGATTGGGCTGTGCATAGTAGGAATGGTACGAGTAAACACTGTTCATGCTGTAGGGGTCGGAGGGCCGGCAGCTCCCCAGCACCGAGTAGCTCTCCACCACGGCGTTGCCGTTGTACTTGAAGGCGTTGTAGTGGCTCTGCGGCTCCACCTTGATGGAAGGTTTCAGCGGCTGCGGGGGCAGCCCGCTTTTCAAAGCCATACCTGCGGGCACAGCACACACACAGACCCCGTGACCCGATGGCTGAGGACCCCAAAATCTCGGCCAGACTCAAAAATCCCCCGGTGATGGGCTCCACTGCTGAGCACAGAGTTTGGCATCACCCAGCATCTCCCTGGGCACTGGCACCGATTTGCACCCGTGCTCCAGGCTGCTGTGAGTGCTCCCCTCTCCGCAGTGCAGGGAAAAACCCAGGCGATGCCATCCTGTCCCCAACACCCAAAAAAAAGCCCCCAGCCACATCCCCATCCCCTCCTGCACCTCCCAAACAGCTCGGGGACAGTGGGACCTCAGCTCTGCCCCCGTTACCTGCGTTTTGCTGGAGCGCGGGGAGCTCGAGCGCTTCCTGCTTGATCTTCTCCGGCGTCATCAGCTTCTCCTTCTGCAGTCCCCCGGCGCGGCTTCCCGGCCCCCCCGCTGCCGCTGCCGGCAGGACTTGGCGGGCTCGGGGAGCTTGCGGACCTCGCGGGGGAAGGAGGTGAGCACCTGGATGGCCCCGCTGCCCACCTTGGCGTTTTGGTTCTCCTCGCTGCCGAACTCATCCGTGCTGGACATCTTGTAGAGGGGGAGGACGTGCAGCTGCTCGTCTTCGGGGATCTTCCCCACCACGCGATTGTCTTCCTTGGTCAGCGTGCAGACCTGGGGGAGCGCAGGGGGTCATCGGTGGGACAGGGGTGAAACCTCCCCCTTACTCCTCAAATCCATGTGAAGTCACACCAGCCTGGCATCCCCAAAACCCACACCAGCCCCCAGACGGTATCCCCAGACCTCCTGCGGGGTTTGGGTCAGAAAAAAGCAAACACACAGTCCCATTAGCACTGTTCTGGGTGGTTTCTGCACCCCCAGACCTGAACGGTTTCATTTGGGGTGTGCAAACACCACGGACCAGGCACTGGGGATGGCTGTGACTCAAAAAGGAGCATCGCCAAATGGGGTGGGGAGCATCCCAAAAAGCCCCGCCGGCCGCCTGCTTACCACCGTGCAGCCGTTGTAGAGGTTGTGCTGATCTTTGTGAGCGTGGGCGCAGAAGTCCATGCACGCCGTCACTCCTGAAAACGGCCTCCCCTCCTTCAAGCCCAGCCGGCAGTCTATGGCTACGTCCTCGTTGGTAACCTGGCGGGAGGAGGAGAGGGCTCTGGTTACCCAAAATCTCCTCCGTGCTGCCACCCCGCAGCCGGTGCTGCCTGCTCCGGAGGGGCCGGTACCTGGTTTTGGTAGGCTTGCGGCGCCAGCCTCTTGTAAAGCGGAGCAACCTCGGTGGCCAAGTCCTGAAAGCTTTTCCGGAGCAGCTCTTCCTGCAGCAGGGAAAAGAGGAGGATGTCACGGAGGGGACGCAACTGGGAGCAAAGTCCCCACACCACACAGCACCCAACCCTTCCCACGATGTCCGTCACTGCACGTGGCTTAAATCCCTGGTGAGGTTTTGGTTGTTCAACCCCCAGCCCCAGCGCCTGTTGTGCTTTCAGCCCATGAGCCCTGTGGCATCTCGTGGGCTTTCCACAGAGATCCCATTTGTGCCACCCCATGCCAGCACCCGCTGTCACCCCAAATGTCCCCGCTCTGGGTCACCAAGGTGAGCCAGCCCTCTGGTTTCACCAAATTGGCTTTCTCCTCCTCACTGTCTCCCTAATTCATCACAAATCCCACAGGGAATCTTATTTTCAAGCTCTACCCCCCAGGGAATAAAACTGGAGGTAAAAGGGGGTCTGAACCCCGAGGGTGCTGCCCCGCTCTGCCCATGTCACGCACCTCTTTGGGATTGTCCCCCACCAGCCTGAACTTGCGGGGCGTTTTGCTCCGGGCGTACTTGCAGCCGTTAAAATACATGCTCCAGGAGCAGCCGAAGGAGAAGGAAGCGCCGCAGGTGTTGGGGTCCTTGCCTTGACATGCGCAGGTCCGGCTGCGGGAGGGACACAGCAGGGTCAGCTATGACACCAGAGGGGAACCCTGAATCCCCTTCCCACC
>NW_010192472.1:2470-2780 GCF_000695765.1 Mesitornis unicolor
GCGCCTGGGGGGGGCTTTCTCCGTCTCTCAAGCCGCAGCGGCGGCTGGTGGGTTTGCCGTACTTGGTGAGGGTGTCGGTGAGCTCCTGGTACAGCGTGTCCCCCAGCGTGCGGGGGATGCCCTCCCAGGCCAGGATCAGGATGATGATGACGGCGTTCTGGCAGTGGTGGCCGGCCCGGTGGCGCACCAGGCACAGCAGCTTCTCCTCTTGGTTGTGTCTCCGGATCACCTGGGAAACAGAGGGGCCAAGTGGGATCACTCCAACAGCACCTCCTGGGCTCCTTCCCCTGTGCTGGGCACTGCTGAGGCC
>NW_010192473.1:0-3628 GCF_000695765.1 Mesitornis unicolor
GATTCTGTGATTCTGTGATTCTGTGATTAGTATAACATTTCATTTTTATTTGTTCTTCACTTAGTCTGTAAACAGTCCTTTACAAAAAAAAAAAAAGTGAGAACTAGCAACCAAGTCTCCATAATCCCAGCAGAGTGCTCTAACCAGTTGTACACAGAAATGTGCTTCTTTTCCTTCCTCTTTCTTGGAGAATCCTGAATTATTTTCTGGAAAAAGAAAAAGAAAAAATAATAAAGAAAAAAAAAAGAAAAAAATAAAGGAAAAAGAAAAAAAAGAAAAAGAAAAAAGAAAAAAGAAAAAGAAAAAGAAAAAGAAAAAGAAAAAGAAAAAGAAAAAGAAAAAGAAAAAGAAAAAGAAAAAGAAAAAGAAAAAGAAAAAGAAACAACTAGACATGCCAAATCCTGCCTCTTCTCTCCAGGACTGCTGGGTGATTAAGAGACTCTTGAAGATGTGTTTGAGTATCCTAATCAGAGAACCTGGGTCTCTGAAACCATCAGTGAGTATCTTAATCACAAAAACTTTGAAAAGAGACGGAAGACACCAGAAGTATTTCTGCTTCTTGAAAGACTGATCTCTGCCTGGGTCCAGGAAGCAAGGAGAAGAAGTCTAGCATAGGATCCAGTTACCAAGTCAAAGAGGGTGATGCCATTTGGACATCTCAGTGCATTCAATGTGTCTCCAGCTGCTGCCACAGGGATGGGCAGCTCCTGGGATGTCCTGCAACTCCTGGACCATACCTACAAGCTCTGTGCAGGTACCTCAAGCACTCTGGAGAACTTAACACTAGACAGAAAACACTAATGTTTAGGCCACAGAATAATTTTCCTAGAGGTGAGTAGTGGAAATCGTTTCTCTGTTGGTTAAGCCTAGGTACAAAAGTCTTCTAAAAAGTTTCGCAAGGTAACCTATGTACGTATCCTGGATCTCATTTTTGTAGCCTTGAAACTGAGCACTGCTTAGCTGAGAAAGCCCAAGTTCCTTCTGAAGCAACACCTTGGTGTTTAAATGAGATACTTTTAGCCAAAAAACTTCAGTAGATTTTTGTTTTTGTTTTTGTTTTTTAAAATTTGAAAGTTACAGTTGAGACATTAAAATGTTTCTTGTTGAACAAAAATAATTACTCAACAGCACTAACTTCAATAAATAAAATTTTGACCTTATTAACATGCATCCCTACAAGTGTTTCCTTATATTCTTGTCCTCATATAGATTTTTTTGGACTAAACAAACTTTTCTCTAAAGGTAACAAGGACTTTTAATGTGCCCAGATACTAATCTGTAAATACTATATGCTATCTTTATATGTTAATAATAATAATAAAAAGATACTTTCAACTTTCAAAACTTGATTATTTAAAAATCTAAATACCTGTTGCTGTTATGATCTATGTACACTGCCTATAGCAGTGGTGACATTCCATCCCTGATTTCAGAACAAAAATAACTTTTAGCAAAAAAAGAAAAAGGGAAATAAATGTTGTCTGGAAGCAGAGGCAGAGGGACACTATTGAAAAATCTTAGGCCTCTTTGTGACTCCACTGGCATATCTTGTTTCACTGGACAGGTCATGTAGTTGGTCTCTTCAAAAATGAGAACTGCGACTGCTTGTGGACATTGGCAGAAAGGGACAGGAACCAAAAAAGTTGATTCAGGTAGAAGCTATAGAGCTCAGATTCTGATAATTTGTCATAAATGTTTCTGATAGCATTTATATTGAACTAAAATCAGTTCCAAAGTGAGATTAGAGGGTTTAAATACTGATAACGATTCAGTTTCTTACTGTTCTCACTGTAAAGATGAGTTTACATATACATGTTTCACAGATACAGCTTAAGGGAGCCTTCTGTCTAAAATTCCCAAAAGCTCAGCACAAATCTGTTCAAGGCTAGATTCAGAGCTCATACAAATAAGAAATGGATTTATATCTGCAACACCTTAAACCTATCTTCTGTGTTTAACCTGTCCTGACTTGCCCAGCAGTTGCAGCTCAAAGAAAATCAACGAGCTTTGTCTTGAGATTCAGCAAATCTCACTGTACAGCTAGTTCTGTCAGCTTTTCTGCCAGAGCATCCAGCTGTATCCATAGATCACCCACAGAGACTGAGCATAACTACACCTGTCACAGTCCACTGGGCTATCAATATCCTTGACATCACTGCTTCTTTTACAGATTGCTATTTGCCTCCTATCGTACTCGACCTCTCCTTCCTCCCCTGCTTGATTCACCTGGGTTCGACGGAAAGTTCATTACAAAAATAATCTTGTGTACAACTGTATCTTTAATGGTGTGATTCTGAACTAGCACAGTATGGAACAGAATTCCCAAAGTCATTTATCATAAGCACCAGCAAGGTCTATGAAACTAACTGAAAAATGGAAAAACAAAATAAACAAAATAAAGTTTTCTCTTTTTGACAATAGAATAAGAACAGACAGTCAAGCTCAAGTAACTGTAAGGAAGAAGATGTGACTTTGGCTATGTTCTCAAATTGTATATTATTTAATAAGCCATGTGACATAATGGTAATGGAAATACTGATGTTTTGAGAAAAACTTGGGTTTACCAGAACAATCAAGAACAAAAACATAGAAGGAGGTGTCCAATTAGTAAAAAAAAAAAAATTGCCAAAATTACCAGCACTATATATATAAACATTCAGATTAATATTGACTTGATAGCATTAGCACTCCTTTGAACACCAGCAATGCCTTGTAGTTCATGTCTTACATGTGACACAGCTATGTCAGTAAATGGGTACCAGATCCTGGTCTATACTCTGTACCGTGTTTGTATCTAACCAGTCATTTTTACTGCAGCAGCGTATTTCATGTTTTCAGAATATGCTGAAGTTGAGATTTGTTAATCAGTCTGAGAAACCTAGAAAAACTACACATCTGTGTGCTGGCATTTCTGTCTGGTTATGCACAAAGGTTTTGCGACATCCTCCTGACAGGAGACAGAAAGTGCAGTCAAAAGCAGAACGGTCACGGCACCTGTAAGACATGGATTCACTGGTGTAAACCTGGCTGATCCCATGCCAGTTTAGAGAGCCCTCTGAAAGACTCACTGATTTGAATTTGTTGCTGCAGTTCTCTGTGGAGTGCACTTTGCAGTGGAATCGCATCAATACACTGAGGGCGAAATAGGAAACACAGGAGGGAGACAAGATAGATTTGGGCTTTTAGCAGAGGCGGGGTGTAGGGGAGAGGCACTGAACTGGGTTTCTCCTCCTTTTTGGCAAGTGCTCAAGCTGCTCTGGGCAGACAGCAGGTGATACTGGAGACTGTATCAGCACATAGGGCTAAAAAAGCCTGCCTTGTCCTCTTCCTGGGACAAATTCATTCTCAAATAACTCTGCTGACTTAGTTGAACTGCAGAGAGAATATAAAAAGCCTAAAATTCCTGCCTAATTCTTTTTGATTTATCACCTCTGGGAGTTCTTCTGATGAAGAAACACAAGTCCCTCTTGTTTTCTTCTGTTATTCATTAGAAATAATGCATATGAATAACAGTGTGTAATTTTCTTGAATGTTTATTTATTCCCTTAAATGTGCATGGTTTTTTATCATGTCTCAGTTGGGAGTAGGTCTTTTGCTGTCTCATTTTTCCTATTAGTAGTAATAATAA
>NW_010192474.1:0-8770 GCF_000695765.1 Mesitornis unicolor
TATAAATATATAAACTAAATATATTGCATATGTGTGTATTTTATACACATATATATATGCTATATACTGTTGCAATCATTGAATCTGTATTTTGTATATGTGTACACAGGTACACACCTGGGGTGCCACCCTCCCGGCAGGGCTGGTGTTGGGCGCACACAGGGCACAAAGCAGGGGCTGCTGGAGGCAGCAGAGGTACACACACACACCCCCCCACCCACACACCCCTAAACTCACTTTTCACTGTCTGTGCGGGACACAGGAGGGGCTGCTGCTGCCAGGCACCCTAGGCTGCGCCCAGGTAAGAAAAGGCAGCCAGAGGCAATGAAGTGACGTGGCTCTTACCTGCTGCCGGTGTCCCAGAGTGTTTATTAAACATCCATGGCCTTATTCCTTAATGCGCTGCTTCTTCCCTGAACCTGCTGCAATCACAATACCGTACCTGTCCCAGATGTTACAGTACCCAACTAAAATGATGCCTTTACTGCACTGAGATAAAGCTGCCATGGTCTGATGCAGAGAAGGTTAATAATAAAAAAAAGTAGCAAGGAAGGCAGTATTTCTGCTTGACATCTCTCAGAACGCAGCAATATCGCACATCCTGGTATAAAGTGTTTATTTGAGACTTCACAATTAACACAAAGTCTTCCTTTCAATGCCTTTTCTTTCTCATACAGTCAATAAACTTGTATTAATCCCTCCCTCGCCCATGCATGATTGCTGTTTATTAATCTAAGCCTTTTTATCTTCATCATGAAAAAATAAAGCATTTCCCCGCCATTTCATCCGTTCACTGTACCACTGACATCTGCTGTGCTGCATTAGAGGAGATGTAGATTGGCTATGCCTACCACTGGGGTTGAAGTTACTCCATTATTTACTGATTTATTTTTCATTATTTTTTTTTTTACAGAAAGTGTTAAATGAATCAATCACCCAAGAAAAATAAATATATCATAAAGAACCAAAAGTTCTGCAGTATCCCTTTTCTTTACCTACCACTGCAGTTCAAACACATACGTTGCTCGTGGCAGACAATTTCATTCACTAAAACTTTGTCGCCTTTACGTATGGTTGTGAACTCACATTGAAAGACTGCTCCAAAGGAGTAAAGCCATGAGCCAAATCTTTATACCTAGGCAAGAGAGATCCACATGGAAGCCAATTACCTGCGTCCCACTGATTGGCTTTTACTCAAGAGCAATTCAATCTTGTGCTTTTCAGGAAGCAGCGGCTAAACACGCACACGAGCCAGACCTTAAGGAGAGTGAGAGGCAGAATGGATGGTGTGCATGTTACTCATGGCAGTGGAAGCGAGTTCTCGGTATCAATGTCTCTTGGATGTGCATCTCAAATTATGCTGCTTGGCTCGTCTCGCAGTACTTTTGGCACCAGCCTCGCAAATAAATTATTCAATTGATCACCCTGCCTTTTAAGATCTTCCTTGGTCGTGGCAGAGGTCAAGGAGGCGTTCTCGTAACAAAGATGGTATTGGGTAGACCGTGAAGGACAAGACCCAAGTTTATGCTTTATTGAATTACTGTGCAAAAGGGAATACTGCATCAGAAACCGTAGAAGACTATATTTTAATAAAAGTCACCAGCCGCTGTATCGGAAACCTGCTAACAATTGCTCCGATTGGTTCATTTGGCTACTTTTTGTTGGTTTCTTTCTTTTTTGTTTTTTACATAAATAATATAGACCGAACATTATAAACATTTCAGCAACCATTTCTAAAAGATCAGAGGAGCCCTTTTAGGCGCCAAGAGACAACTGCAGGATTCAAATTCCAAAACTGTCTTTGGAGTTATCGAATCATCAGATTTACACGGCACCCAGTGACAACAACATTCAGTCGAGCTCGATAGGACTGCTGTCTTCCTGACCCTCTTCTGTGTCATCATCTTCTCCAGTTCCCATCAGGCTGTTTAAAAGATTTCCTAGAATAAAATACAGGACAGTCAAAATTGCTAGTTTGACATTCTCATCTCAAAAACTTTACTCTCCTACCATCCTGCTAGAGTGCAGACTTCAATAATGAAAAAAAACTTTAAAGCAAAACAGAGTCTCAGCAGGACATTAGTATTCCCACGCTGGTTTTCATTAAGAATTGATTGATTTGGGAAGCTATATTTTGATACTGTTCCTTCTCTAAGAGTACACTGGAAAAAAAACTCACTGAAGTCGCCTACTTATGTACTATAGTTACAGCATGAGAGGAAAGAAACACCCAGCAACGGTCTGCATCATGCTAGAAAGAGCTTGTTCGAGGCATTTATGCATTCTCCCTGTTTTATTCAATTTAAAGATGCTTGAATTGCTGAAAAGCTGTTAATTTACATATTTACATATATGATGCTCATGTTTTTCATCAAACTTTGGGTATCAGTGAATTGACATTTGCAGGTAATGCTTCAAGTCAGCTCACAAACAGAGAAGCTTAATTCTCAAGAAAAAAACATTTGATATTACAAAAGTAATCCAGTTCAATTTGCTCACATTTTATTCAAGAGCCAGGAAATGAGGGCTGAATTTCTCTAATCCCTTTCATTTCTTGTAGGAGGACAGTATTAATTTCAGAATTTCTGCTTTGGGAACACTCATATCAGCACTGGTTAGATCTCTACCATAGTCCCATACTTGACTTAAAGAAAATTAGCCACTGAAGTCTGAGGAAATTAAGCTTTAATGCAAACAAGATTTTTTTCTTTATATTTGGAAGTTATACTACAATGTTAAAAATTAACCATATGAGTAATATACATGCTTCTCCCCTTCTCAAAAAAGTGCTTCACCAAATTAATTTCACATGCAACCAATTCATCTTCTGTTCTACGGGCTATGAAAAAACTGATATATTCATTAGAACAAATTATCTGTTTCTAGTGCAGCTGTTTTATATAAGCCACTGCTCTGAAAAGACTGGTGGTATCTATAAATAATAGTTGGCATAAACCTTACCTAGTAATCCTCCGTAGGACGATGTCTGCTTGGGCGGAACACCAAAGAAAAGCTGTCCTATTCTATCTAGGTACTGAAACGACACAAGATGAAGAACAACGTCAGCTACTTCATTTTCAGGTGGAAATGCTATGGGCTGCAGTCACACCACACAAGCTACATCACTGACTGGTGTCTACAAGTCACAAAACACAAGAGAGTCAGCTATTTAGCCAATTCTGTATGTTAAATCCTGTTTACAAGTAACTCACCTCATTATACATGGGATCTCGTTTCAGTGAAGGTTGATACTGTTCACACAATACTGTAAATACTGTTAGTTTTCCTCTAGAAAGGAAAGAACCGAAAATGTAATCTCAGTAACAACTAGAAAGGAAACCAAGAACAAGAAGAGAAAAATCAGACTGTACCCATCAACTGCCAGTAACAGAAACCAGATGAAGTTTAGCAGCGGTTGAACAAAGGGTGGACCCTTTTCTATCGAGGGATGTTTCTGTGTGTATGTTGTAAAAACAACCAATGCGCTGGTCTTATTTTTTAAGCAGAGAAATCTGCAAAAGGAAACAGAACAGGGCAAGTTAAAAATAAAAGACAGAGAAGTAGTTTTCTAGATGCAGAAAGAAAAAACGGAAGCCAAAAGCTCAACAATCTCAACTTCGTTTGTGCATAAAAGCCATCCCAGACGTAAACTGATGGCAAAAACTAATTGGTAGAGATGTACAACTTTGGCAATGGTTTGGCTATCAACTGAGGAAGGGAAAAATCACTACTTGAATGTACTGTGGGATAAGCAGGTTGGGAGGGAGAACTGACATTAAATATTAATAGAATGAGTTTAACCAAGATATAAGCAGAATTTACACAGGACAGTTACTAAAAGAGGGCATCAATTAAATGAAAATGTGGAAAGACAGGTCACCGTGTAATTCAAATTAGACATGATATTGCATTTTCTGGTCCAGAGTTTACTGTGCTGAATTAAAAACCAAATTAAAGATCTCTCCTAGCCCCATCCACTTTCCAATACATCTCCTTTCAGTATGCATCTGCTAGCACCCAATGACCGTGTCATTCTATTAGCACTACACCTTGAGCTCCCAAGCCATTTGTCACCAGTTAACAGATCAATTTCCCAAACTGATCAGATCTTTGTTCAGGTCCGGTTAATTTAACTGGCAATCTTTGCAAGTCCCATAGGCCTAATAAGAAACTTAATCTGGGACAAATGCTGTCAGCAAGCACTGGGAAGGCTGCCACAAGCGGTCTCCTTTGTGATCGCAGGCTGACCTCCAATTCTGTACCCTCACATGTGCAAGGGCATTGGGCTCTTGTGCCTTACTGCTGAGCAAGGAACTGTAATTATTTTCATTAGAGTATAAACTGCTATGTAAGAGGATTTAGTTACAGTATTAGAGATATAGGCCAGAAAAGGATGCAGTAGTAGTGCTGTATAAATACTGAAAAAAATAACCTCTTACTCGTAACTTCTCCCCAGAATTTCCCCCCCTCCAGAGCACAGCTTCATAAAATTGTTTAAGAGTCCTGAATTTCCATGAAGCATTTTTTTACTGCTCAAATCACTGCAATCTGTATCAACCAGCTATGGAAAGGAGGACAAATCTGACATGACAGCTCACTGCTGCCAAGAGAGACAGACTTGCTCTCACCTCCTCCTTCTCCCCCAACACCTACTCTCTCCCTCACTCCCTGCTGCACAGTCCTGTCTCCACCTCCTCCTCAAACTCCTCCATGAGCTGCTTTCCCTGACTGAAGAAAACCATCAGCTGATTAAATGCAGTAAAATTGGCTTTGTCAGCCTTAATTGGACATGAGCTCTGCAAAGGCACATCATAGCTTGCATTCCCACGTCCTACAAAATAAATGCCTAAAGTACATGAAAGCCACCAGCAACTCAGTCAGACCAAGAACCATCACACTGCTGCTCACAGACCAGGGTGACCCAAGACAAACCGTCTTAGGACAGCGAGACTGAGAGCAAGCACTATGCTAAAGGTAGAGCCTACTTAGGTCCAGTCTTGCTAAGAACATCAAGGTAAGCCCTAACTAGACATAAAGTGGTGTTAACAAAGCTAAGAATTGGGCTTTCAAGGTCAAACAGATTACACTAGTTCTTCAGGCAATTAACATGATTTCAGATTTCAACCTAAATTTTTTTTTTCAGAAGCTCTGGCCAGTTTCACAGTTTCTTTTGAAACGGATGCATGGTTAACCTATTAGTTATCATGATTAAGTTAGACTGCCCTCAAACACAGTGTCATCTCAGCAAAATAGTTTAAAATAGTTTAACACCTACTGTAGTACTGCCTGTGCTACAAACATGTCCACCTCACTGCGATATCCTCTGGACGAAGAGTATTCTACTAGCATATTTGCACACCCTTCACCATCTGTGGAGTGCAAGAAGTGATAGCGAGATTCACTATAGTTTTGCTCTATAAAAGGAAAAAGAAAAGGGCTTTTAAGAAATCAGTTCATCACACCTGAAAGTAAAAACAAATTTGTTAGGCTTGTATACTACAGCTGGTAAAAGGACAAGAGCTACACACGTTATATAAACAAGACAACTAGAAAAAACAGAGTGGGCTTCTTCCTTCGTAAGTTACAGACAATTTATAAAGGGAGATAATAAATTTATCCTAAACACATTTGAACAACTGCTATTCTATACAGTTTATTCAATGCCACCAACAAACACAGCTACCACTGGGACAAAGAGCTTGAGCTGCTATATATATGTCCTTTATCTTTTTGTCAGTGCTTAGGAGAAGAATCAAGAAGTTCCGTATCAGACCATGTGCACTAAGAAGTCAAACAGCACCTTTGGCGTCCTTCTTTCGAAGTGCACAGAAATTTCCTATTTTTAGCTTAGCCCACTCTCGCTATCAAAATTAAAATTGCTCCCATATGCTGAATAGAACAGCAATTATACAAGAAAAAAAGGTGTAAGGAATGGCAATGATTTATTAGAACTTAACTTGAAGCAAAGCATCATGCAAAGTCACTGCAATGCCAAATCAAAACTGGATAGCTGCTATTTTTTTAAAATTTAAGCTTTGTTTTAAAAATCTGAGCCTTTTCTGATGAAACAGACTAAGAAAACATACACATTTTGCTGTTCAAAAGAGCAGTGAGCAGACGGCTACAAAATGGGGATTTTAACTTCCAGAATGCAACCGTTTCTTATCCTAATCATATCTTGGCTTCTAACTCAAATGCTGAGGAAAATCCTCCCTTTCTGGCTGGCAGCAGCCATCGAGCTCATGTTAAGTGCCATGAGAACAGCTATGGGATTGCCTACGACACGCAGAAAGGCCATGAGCTGGAATGCTGACCACTGGGTCAGGACTGTTATGTGAAACCACTATCGTCACTTTGCAGCTACTGAAAATTCTAAAATAAACAAACTACCATCTTGCACAGTTACTACTTCACAAGAAACCACAGAAGCGATGGCATTTATTCAACTGTTCTCTCTCACCGTTATTAAGTTTTAAGCATAAGACTTTAAAAACTGGCTATCATACACACCTGGATTTAAAAACACAAAACCACAACAGAACAGCTTTGCTCCTCAGCAATTTTCCTCCTAATGACTCAATCAAACCACCTCAATGTCTAAAGGATCACCCTTCCTTTTACAGAGAGCTTTACAGCAGCTGTGGTTTGGGTTTTGCACTAACAGAGAGTTACAGCCCCAGATTTTTTTTTGTTAGTAACATTAAACTGAAGTTACTGCAAAAATTGGGTAACAGCAGAACTCAATCAATCATTTCCATCTCAGCTTCCTTAGATTATTTCTAAAATAGATCTCTTCTTATAATATCATACTTTCAACATTTTCAAAATGAAACACAGAAAAGCCAGTTGGCTTTTTCTTACCTTTCCACAGGGTAATTGCTAGTAACTGGTGTAGTTTTGGATGTCCGAGTTTTCCTGATCCCCCACTGGACCATTTTAGTGCTCTGGATACGAAAGCCACTCTTTCAGGAGAATTTGGATCCATTAAACTAAACAATTTTGCCAAGTTTTCTGGAAGCAATAAGATTCACAAATATTTAGCATTAACAGAAACAGAGTGAACTGCTGCTTCTAGTGCATCTTGAAGATACAACATTTATGTTACAGTGTTATTGTGTCCCTTAACACCCTCCAGAAGCCACCTTAAAAAAGAGTGACTTTGAACTTGAGCCACTTCTCATCCATCAAGTCAGTCTTCCATCCAGCAGACAGCAATATTCATATGACTCTTCCACAGCCAAAACTGTGCCTTGCAGTCAGCTGGTGACAGCTTCCCTGTCTCATGGTTTGGGACAAGATATCCCAGAGCACCATGCAGTTCCAAGCAGGAGGAAAGGCTGCAGGTTACAGCACTGCCTGGCATTCAAAAGGAAGCTGTGAGGGACAGAGAGCTGTAGTGCAGCACCGGAAGTCATGGGATACAAAATGTCAGAGCTGATCTAAGTCAACACAGACTAGCCTTTGTCTGTCTGTCTCCATCCATAGCTTGTTAATCGTTATCAGGAAACCATTATTCTCCAATAAAGTTTTCCCCCAGCTCATTTCTGTGAAGAACCCTTAGCCTTGTGGGAGGCCATACAAAAAGGATTTCAGGTTTTCAGACTGTTAACAACAGTCTCTGTGAAGTGAAAGCACATCCAACTACTGTCAAACTGAGCGCAAAAGTCACCTCACCTAAAAGGTCATCTGCTACTTTTGCATCCGATTTCTCCAAAGACTCCAAAACCAGCATGGACAGATCAGCAGCACTGTTTTGCTACAAAACAGACACATACTGGTAGTGACAAACATATCAGTAAATAAAACATCAACCAGAATTTTGCAGAGGCAGACTGAATACTTTTATCAACATCTACAGCTAAGGCACAGTATCAAGTCTCAACCTTCCCTTATAAAAAAATTATAGCAATTTGATGACATCAAAAGAGAAGCCTCCAGAAAAGCAAAACACATGTGGTTATGATTACTGTCTGGATGCTCACAAATGCTTCTGCTTTATGTTCCAGTTTGGCATAATACTTCTTTGTGGAGAAAAGCCCAACAAAGAGATAAAACAAAAGATTACAAAGCAATTACCCCAAACATTTACCATTGAGAATTCACCATTCACTCCTCAAAATCTTGGAATAACCCCCCCCCCCCAAAATCACACACAAAACCTGGTGACTTACCTGGTTGTGACTGAAGAACAGCAAAGCCCCTGAATACATTAGTTCTCTTGCTTCTGAGTGTTTCCCTTGTGACATATACCTGGAAAAAATACCAAAGCCTTGATAAAAATTATAAAAACTAAACAAGCTGTGCATGTTTAAGATTACATATATATAAAGATACAAAGATCACGATTGCCTTTATTTTAAATTTTAAAGGACTTATTTTAAATCAGGTTAGTTGCAATACTGATGTAACTAACTGCAAGCTACTCGATGGAATACAAGCAAATAAAAATGTGTCAGAAAGAAAACTGAGACCTTCACAACTGATTTGGGCTGAAACAACGAGAAGGAAATGATCCCAGGAGTCCTCCTGAGCAAAAGACGCCAATGCATTAAACTACGCCACTCAAACTGTCACATTACAGCCTTCACCAAAACCAAAGCCATCACAGTACAACAATTTTCAGAATACTCCCTGGACAGTTCGCATAACCAGCACCGCCCAGGTGGCTCCAGCCCTCTCCCTTCCAACGTCTCCTTTCCACTGGTTTAAGTCTCTCAGACCATTACCACTCTGCCAGGGAACATGAGCCACACACTGGTCCTCTGCTGAA
>NW_010192474.1:8801-11830 GCF_000695765.1 Mesitornis unicolor
CTGATGGGCTCCAGCAAGACAAGAACAGCCAGCAAGATTTACCATGCAACACTTTAGAGTCACAGATACATAAAAGAAACAAGTCTGGTCTCTCAACTATAATGCTTCAGAACATACCTGCTGCAGCTTCCACCTTCCCCACCTAAGAGTTAACCAAGAAATGAGGAATAGAAGACTAGTCCCAATGCTTAACTCAAGAGCAGGAGCCTCTTACCATGGTCACCATCATCACTACCGGTAACGAAAGGTCTTGGATAGCCACACCTCTTATAAATGCAGCATTTCCTAGAAAAGCAGTTAACATGTGCCAGCAGATACAGTTTCGAATATCCGTTTCTCTTAACTGCTTCTCAAAAAGTCTGTTTTCTGACTAGTTAATAACAGCAGCCAATTTGCTCATATCAGAAAGGTAAGATGTCGGTTCTACCACACTGCTTTAGGATCTGCAATATTCACTTTGTCCTCTGCAACCCCTGGTCGTGCTGTGCCCCTGCTTCACCCCTCTCTGTTCTCAGTGGTCAGAGCAGCCTCTGCTCCTGCAGCACCATGTCCTCTGCATACAGCAGATCCGAGCAGGGTGACAGCGAGGGGCTGGTGGTTCTGGGAATGACACGGTCAGGGGAGTGGTGGGACAGTGTGGGCATGAAGGGGGACACACTGACTGCATGGAAAACGGGCAACCAGTAGATTCCAAAAGCTCTTGTGCAGCACGAGGTTCCTGTGACACGTGACAGTCCCAGGGACAAGTCCTACTGGTAAAATCAGATCAGACAACAAAGAAGGGAGGAGGCAGAGTCCTCCCATCCCGCTCATCATCCTCCAGAAACCCCAAGGTCTTCATCCAAAGCTGTCAGCAGAACTGCAATAGTGGATGGCATGATGATGGTCTTTTGGAATAAGTAACCTCAACAATTCCGACTTCCAATCACCACAGTAAATGCTCCACACATTGGTCAAATGGATCGGCAACTCCAGCATTTTTATAGTTGGCCTCATATCCAGGTTTGCTTCTAGGCACTGGACTCCGCATTTCAGTGTGGATCCACTCCTACAAATTCTACTTCCAGTGCATTCCCAATGCTATCTGGGAGCTCCTAATCTGGGAATTATTTCAGTAGATACTAAAAGATCCTGAAAACAGCTTTACAATACAAAATACACTTAAAGAGTTGTGCATTAAAAAAAACAACAAACCCTTTATTTAAAAAGAAGTCTTAATAAATATCAATGCTCACTATCTTGATCTAAGTGGCACTTAGAACAAGAGAGAAGCATTTCTGAAATCCGGGAGAAGATCATTCGTACCTACAAGCATCAGGAAAACAGATGCCAATGTAACTACAACAGGGACATTAAACTTGGAAGTTTGACTCAGTCACCAAATCATAAACACAGAGGAGTCCAACCCCACAAAAACAATACCAGCCCAGATGTTCCTGTTTGGAGGAGGGGGTCAGGCAGGAAGAGCAGTTTTCCAGCTGCTCTGTGGATCACAGCGAAGGATAAGAAGTCTGCAGGAAGCAGGCTTATGGTAACCTTTCCTCCTCCACTCTCAAATGCATCTATGACTTTTGAAACTCTGAGTCAGGATTTCAAGTTCAACACATAACTCATGATAGAGCAGACTAATGTTTTACAGGCTGGTGTTGTTTAAAACAAGTAAGCACTAGCCATCCAAAGTATAACTCCGCAGCTGAGATCATCTCACTCCATGTTAATGTGTCTCCAGAAAACTGCTGACATTTAACATACATTTTGCAGAGGACAGACAGGACTATCTGAGGCTTTGTTTTGGCCTTGGTGACCTTCCAAACAAATTTCAAAGTCTCATTATCTTTTTGCCTAGAAAGAAACCCTCTTCCTAGCTGTGCAAATGCCATATTTTCTTTTAATTGAGCACCTCCTTTCTCGTGCATTTTAAATGGATAAGGCAGGATCTTTGATTCCAAATTAATTCAGGGAGGCTTAGGCAAAGTATGTGAGTTAATACATTCAGAAGACTGGATGAGAAGTGACCTGCTGAGCCAAGTCTCATCTTCACCACTGCAACCATCACATCACATAATCCTTACTATAAAATAGGCCATGCCTTGTCTTAAATTTAGATTTATTCTCAAATACAATTTAAGTCTTAAGGCCTAGATGGTGCCCTCATTGATCCCATCAGGCTACAGCAGAACACAACTGCTTTAATTTAATGGTGCTTGGTATGCAGGGTATGGCGGACTACTTAATGTACACTGGCAGCAGCAGGAGGACTATGCACCAAGGACCCTCTTCCCAGCCTACCTGGCTGCTGTTTTTCTGTGGATACCCATGGGCCTGTTCCCACTCCAACTCAGAGGAGCTCCAAGGACAGGAGACAAGTGAGCTACCAAGACTCAGTTTTCCCACCTGTCCTCCCCCCAAGTAAACAAAGCTGGGACCAACCAAGGAAGCCCCCAGAAAATTCTGTGCCTCTGAAAGCAAGTGTCTACATTTCAAATTTTGACCAGAGTAAGGGTAACCACCATAGGATGCCGTGGACGTGAAAAAAACTCAGCCAAATTAAAAAAAGTTTTGCAATAAGTTTCTTATGACACAACAGACAGTAGTAACATTTCTGAATAAGTGCCCAGGCCTGCTCTACTTAGTCACTGTCACGTACACCAACAATACACCAACCAGAATTTATTCTAAAAATATTCCTCTGTGCAGGTGATTCTTTTAATCCTGAGTTTTATCTTCCCTGAAGTGGTGCCAGAGGGCAACTGTCACGCAACAAAGTCGCCCTGTTTCCTGGCTGAGCAACAATCAAGCCAAAATCTTCAAACCCTGACACAATCTACCTGGCAGCCAGGCTGACGTTTGAAACAAGCTGGCAACACGGAGGCCGCTGAGAGGAACCTGCCTGAGGAACTGGCCACGGCCCTGGAGCCATGCACACGGGAAGGGCCTGGGGATGCTCTGAGGAGGCAGCCCGCGGCCATCCCGCCTGGCAAAGGGGCGTCCCTCGGCCTCCGCGGGATGCGGGGCCACCACGGGACGTT
>NW_010192475.1:0-5289 GCF_000695765.1 Mesitornis unicolor
CAACAACAACAACAACAACAAAACCCACCAACAAATCTGCCTTAGTCCTCCTCACAGACCGCCGCCTGCCTGGCATCGCCGCTCATCGGGGCCGCTGTGCTGAGACTTTGTTTCAAGTAAAAAAAAAAACCAAACAAACAGAAAAGCAACAAAAAAACCAAAACCTTCGCTTGCTCAGCCACTTCCATTTTTTCCCCTGCACTCTCGCTGGTTTGGGGTGTGGTTTTTTTCTTTTTCCTTTTTTTTTTTTTTTTTTCCCTTTTCTTTCCCTTCATGCGGTTGGATTTGGTGGATCCGGAGCCAAAGCTGCTTTTTTTCCTCGGTGGGGTGCGTGTGTGGCGTGCAGGGGTTTCCTCGCTGCCTTTTTTATCTTCTGCTGCTTTTTCTAATCTTGGTTTTGAACCTGAGCCGGGGAAAATGGGAAACGGTGCTTCCGACAGAAGGGGAATCTCTCCATCACTGTTGTTGGGACGTGTGCCGGTGGTGCTAGTGTTTTAGAGAAATAGCCTGACAGCTTTCGGAGTGGAAGGTAAGGGTGCCCGGGGCATTTCCATTTCCCATTTCCAGGGATTACAACTGGAGAGCTTTTAGCTTGGGATTCCGGGGAGGAGGCGGCGGAGGAGGGGGACAGGCTGTTGCTGAAGGATAGAGACAGCACATACGGAATGATCTCCGCATTCACTTCAGCGCTGCAGTTTAAAAGTTAAGTCAAGTCCGTTTTGCGACAGGTCTGCTTCCCCGAGAGCGATTTCCAGCGAGACCGAGAAAACCTGAGGTTTGTGCACGATTGGGGTAATTTTGGAAGGGGGGGGGGAGGTGGATGTTAGGTTATAGGAAGTTAAAATAAGAGAAGTCAGTGGGTCTTCTGTTGGGGGAAAAAAATAAGTGGAGTGATGGCGCCGTCTATGTTCGGCTAAACTACAGTGTCACCTAGAAAATCCAGTTTGGGGAATATCCAAACTAAACGCCCGTTTGCTTTTCAGCAGAAGAGGGTTCTCCCCCTGCCCAAACGGGCAACCTTAAACCTCTGTGGCCGTTCTTTAACTCCCTCCTCCATGGAAAGGAAAAGTCTTTTTAATCTGAGAGCCTAATCCTTTCAGTGAGCAGATTCACTCTGGTATCCAGCAATGCTGCAAACTAACCGAAATGCTGCCGGCACACTCGATTTGTGTGTGTGTGTGTGTGTGCATGTGTAATGCACACAGGGAAAGGGAGATTAAGACAATGCTGTGTTTCAGGAGCCCTGCAGGAACAAGTGCACAGCTAAAATGAGGGCTACTTGATTACGTTTCTTCATAGAAAACAGCCTAGCACTGCAAACGTCTTTATTTTTCTAATGCAAATATTGCATAGGATGGGAAAAGTCGGAGGCTTTTTTCCTTTTCAAACAGAAAAGCAAATAAGCCCCCTTTTTGCTTTCCAGATTATAAAATTAATCCTTTTTCATGGGCGGAATTCCTAATTTAGACACTTATTGTCACATTGGCTTTCAACGCCTACACCATCCTGAATAACACTGCGCAGAACTGCATTGCCTGCAAAGTGCTTCAGCAGAGGGGAAATTGTTTCCAGAATTCCCAATAAGTTTCTCTTTTTAAAAAACAAACCTTAAATGCTGTACCGACCCTATTTGGCGAAGGAGGACCGTGTTATTCATTGAGATGGATGCTCAGAAAGGAGAAAATCCGACCGTGTGGATAGACCCAGCAGCAGCAGCTCCGCTTTTCCTTTCCTTTTCTTTTTTTTTTTAAACCTCCGCTATAAAGAGGGTTGGAGTTGGTGCTGCTTTTGCCCATTTCAAGACTCAGAGTTTGAATTATAACCTAGGCGATGCGAAAATCTCTTCAAGGGAGCTTAATCCGGTGATTTGCTGTGTGTTACGCAATGGGAGACAGAAGATGCCTTGCTGTTTGGTGAGGAGATGAAAAGGGAGGCAAAGACACACATCAAAACTCGGTACCGGTGCCTGTGTGTGTACGACTGCCTCTGCTTACAGAGCAACAGTGGAAGAGACTGCAATCTAGAGAGTTTTGAGACGAGCTTGCCATCGCTTCTGTCTGCTTGCATTTAAGAGCAGAAGGCAAAAAGCTCCTCGTTTGTAAGAGATAAGCAACTTGCCAAAGGTTAATGCTGAAAACGTTCAGTTTGAATTTTTTGGATAACGTTACAGAGGTAAATATACCTAAGGTTCTCTTTATTAACCTAGGCCACTGTTAAGGGAACAGAGCATGTGGAGGCTGCGAGGGCTGACAGGTGCAGTAAAACAGCTTTATTTGGAGATAGTAGCAGAGAAAATGTAATGGGTCTTTCATCATTCAGGCGCACATCTGCAAAACACAGGAGCTAATCAGACAGTACCAGATACTGGGAATAAGAGGGCAAGTGCAGTCCAATAGGTGCAGAGATCCTACTGTGGCACTGCCAGCTGTATAAAGCTCCTGGTTGTAGATACTAATACAGTGATCCATTTTGTGTGTCCTTATTGGTTGAAGCACATTGAAATTACGATCTTAAAAAGCTGGCACGCACTGGTAGTGTCAGACCAGCACGAGTTTCACTCGTCTGTCTTTGTTTCTTTCTCGGATAGTCTTGATATTTTATTAACACATTAACCTCAGTATTCTTGCCTGGATTTTCTTTTTATAGAGACCTCTGTGTGCCAGGTGACCACTATGAAGGCATGTAGGCACGAGGGAGATACTAACAGATAATAATTTGTGCATTTTTAAATCATGGCTGTTACAGTCGCAGTTGCTTATCAGATTTAATAGAAAAATATTATCTAGCAGCAGAAGCTTCTGGCTTCCTTGTTGTAACCTGGTGAAATTCTGCCTGCGCACATCGCATATGCACATCTATGACTACAGCAAGAGTACTTATTTACTTTTGGGAGAAATAAATAAATAAATTGCCCTTTTCTCGGTCTGTCGGGTGAGGCGCCTCGTTGTTTTTTTTTCCCCGAAGTCCGAGCAGTCCTAGTCCACGCCATGATGACTGCATCTTAGACAGGAGAGGACATTCCTATTAATAATCTAATAGATGTTGGGGTTTGGTTTAGGTTTGGTTTTTGGGTTTTTTTTTAAATAATTTGGCTGTGGAAGACCTGGCTGCGGCCGTGGCCGCTTGATGGCGCTGTGCACACAGCAGCAAACCCGGCCCTTGCGTTATAAAATAAAAATTACCTGCCCTTCTTTCTGAAAGGGGCTCTAACTGCAAGCCTGAGAACAGCTGGCTCGGATATTGGAAGGAGTTTGGGTTTTTCAATGCGTGAGGAATTCTACTTGCATTTTTATTTCATTTCATCTCCTGCAGGCCAAATGACATAGGATGAAGGCTGTTCGTAATTTGCTGATTTATATATTTTCCACCTATCTACTGGTTATGTTTGGATTTAATGCTGCCCAAGACTTCTGGTGTTCCACGTTGGTGAAGGGGGTCATTTATGGATCGTATTCTGTAAGTGAAATGTTTCCTAAAAACTTCACAAACTGCACCTGGACGCTGGAAAATCCAGATCCGACCAAATATAGCATTTACCTGAAATTTTCCAAAAAGGACTTCAGCTGCTCCAACTTTTCCCTCTTGGCTTATCAGTTTGATCATTTTTCCCATGAAAAAATAAAGGATCTTTTAAAAAATAACCATTCTATAATGCAGCTCTGCGACTCCAAGAATGCTTTTGTATTTCTGCAGTACGATAAGAATTTTATTCAGATACGCCGCGTCTATCCTATCAATTTCCCAGGATTACACAAAAAAGAAGAAGACCAAAAATCCTTTTTCGAGTTTTTGGTGTTGAACAAGGTGAGCCCGAGCCAGTTTGGGTGCCATGTGTTATGCACTTGGTTGGAGAGCTGCTTGAAATCGGAGAACGGGAGAACCGAGTCCTGTGGGATCATGTATACAAAATGCACCTGCCCTCAGCATTTGGGAGAATGGGGAATAGACGACCAGTCCCTGGTGTTGCTCAATAACGTGGTGCTGCCCCTCAACGAGCAGACGGAGGGCTGCCTGACCCAGGAGCTGCAAACCACCCAGGTCTGCAACCTCACCAGAGAAGCCAAACGGCCACCAAAAGAAGGTAAGTGCTTCTTGGAGGGGGGCCTGATACCCACACCGGTGTGTAGGTCCTGCTGCCGGCTCTCCTTGATGCTCACGTTCATTTGACTTGTTCCCTACTCCAGCTCTCCTCTAGACCAGGCGAAAGGGCTGGAGAAGATGCACAGTCCCTCAGGGTTGCATTTTCATCTCTAAATTGGCTTAAATTTCAGCATATAGTTCTGCTGAGCACTGTTGAAACTCCTCATAAGTAGGAGCCATCTGTTTACAGCCCCCACTTACAGTAATGCCCACAGGTGGAAAGCCAGGAATCTCTCTCCCCCTCACCACATCTTTATTGCAACCACTTGATTATAAAATCGTGACCCTCTTGATATGATCTCTTGACTTTGCAAGGAAAACATTTCCAAAGGCATGCGGGTAACCTGACAAAAAGACCAGGAGCTTTACCTTGGTCAGGCAGGGCACTGGTCCTAACTGGGCTAGACCTCAACAACCTAAAACCAAACCAAAAGGAAATGCAGTTCCTCAGGGTGAACCCTCTGATGCCTAAAGATGTGAGGCCTTTCTCCAGGCAGCCTTGGCTTCAGGAGATGAAAGCTCTGGATTTCATAGCAATACTGGGGAAGTGACGGGGGGGTGGGAGGTGGTGTTGATGTGGTAGACCTGGCAGCTGCTCTGTGTCCCTGCAGGAAAAGGGGGGTTGTGGAAAGGTGGGAAGACAGAGGTCCAGCAATTACAGGGGCAACCCTTTGCTTCATACTTTTTGTTTTGGCTTCCTGATGTTTTGAGGGAGGTCGGGAGGGTGGTTTTGGGAAGCACATTGTGGGGATGAGAGGCAGAGAAAGCGCAGGCTGAACCTTGATGGAGGGCTCTGGCTGCAGTCTATGGGCAAGGGGGTCCTTCAGAGCAGCCATGCAAGAACGGGGGAAGGAGGGGGAATGTGCCCCTGCGGCAAGGGATAAATCATCAAGCCCAGGGTATTGCATTTTAATGCAGGAAATGTTCCCTTTCTCCTTGTTTTCTGCATAGCCACAAAGCTCCCAGTCTGTGGCGAGGCAGCGCCAAGCTCCCAGCCCCCCTTAATAGAAGTTGCTTTGTGGGGGAATGTAACATTGACACGTTGTTAGGAGAGGATTTTCTTTAAGGGCAGCCAAGCCCCAGTGCTGTGGGAGAAGAAAAGCTGAACTTGCTCCAGCTGCCGCGATGCCAGCGGCCGCGGGCAGGGCC
>NW_010192476.1:0-947 GCF_000695765.1 Mesitornis unicolor
TGGGGCTCTGGGAGGAGCCTGGGGGCTCCTGAGAGGAGATTTGGGGCCTTTCTTGGGGGTTTGGGGGCATCTGAGGACATTTGGGATCCTCCTGAGGAGTTTTGGGGCTCTTTGAAGGGTCTGGGGGCTCCCGTGAGGGGATTTGGGACCCTCTGAAGTAATTTGAGGGCTCCTGGGAGGGGATTTGGGGCCTTTCCTGGGGGTTTGGGGCCATCTGAGGACATTTGGGAGCCTCATAAAAAGTTCTGGGGCTCTTTGAAGGGTCCTGTGAGGGAATTTGGGACCCTCTGAGGGGATTTGGGGCCTTTTGGGAGGATTTGGGGGGACTGGGGACTCCTCTGAGGGGATTTGGGGGTCTGGGAGGAGCCTGGGGGCTCCTGTGAGGAGATTTGGGACCCTGTGGGGTCATTGGGGGCTCCTGGGAAATTTGGGGCTCTCCTGAGGAGTTTTGGGCTCTTTGAGGGGTCTGGGGGCTCCCGTGAGGGAATTTGGGACCCTCGGAGAGGATTTGGGGCACTTCTGAGGGGATCTGGGGGCACTGGGGACTCCTCTGAGGGGATTTGGGGCCTTTCCTGGGGGTTTGGGGCCATCTGAGGACATTTGGGACCCTCTGAGGGGATTGGGGCCTCTTGGGAGGAAATTTGGGTCCCTCTGTGGGAATTTGGGGCATTCTGGGGGGATTTGGGACCCACAGGGGATGGGGGCTCCCATGGGGGGGACGTGGGGCAGTGGGACCTGGCTTTTTTTTGGGAAGGATTTTGGGGCAAACCCCGCTCCTCACCTGGAACTCGGTTTTCTTCTTATAGAGGTGTTAATTATTGTTAATTTTGGGGGCCAAATCGCTTTGCTGCGGGGGGGAGGAGCTTCGTTACGGGTCAAAATAGCAATAAATCAAATAGGTAAATTAATTAGATGAATAAATTAATTTGGGGGTTAATTAACCCTTT
>NW_010192477.1:0-12308 GCF_000695765.1 Mesitornis unicolor
CCCATTCCCGCTGCCGTTTCTCCACAGATATTTTGCCCTTTTAAGGCGAACTGGATTCGAAAGGGCGGCGGGGAGAAACTGTGGTGGACCAAAATTTAAAAAAAAACAAGAAAAAAAAAAAGGCGACCCCAAAATCAAACAAAAAGCACCCCAAAAGTGGAGAGCGGGCTCTGTCAGGTTTGTGTGGTGGACGCGGCTGGCTACACTGCGGGCTGAGGTGTGGGCCGGCGGGTGGGTCTGTGCAAGTCGTGTTGTGCCTGGTAAACGTCTGAGATGGGATACTGAGGCATTAATTTCCTCAATTAAACTGTAGGACAGTGTATCACATCCAAAAAGTTTTATTTTTCTGTCAGGAGTGAGTGTGCATTTGCCCCTTGGTGCCCTCAGAGTGTGAATCAAGCCCCCTCAGAGCTCGGAGAAGCGCTTCAGGTTCTAGCAAAATGACCCTGGAGCCTCTGCTGTGTACGGTGAAATACGTATGTAGGAAGCCTAATGAAGCTTTGAATTGGTGTTTTCCAGCTTGAATTTTAATAGTTCCTTGTGTAAATGCCTCATGTTGTGTAAATGTCTCACGTGGGGTGTAACGCACGCCACCTGCCTGAGGGAATATTTCATATTGACCTTCCATTGTCAATACTTTACTACTATTATTGTATTTAAATCAACTTGCAGCTTTAGACCTTCATCACTAAGGTGGAAAAGGTACTCGCTCACAGCTTCAGGAGTGCACATTGCTCTAGGAAGTGTTTGCTCTTCTGTTTGAAGAGCACGTTATGGTGACTAGAAGTCCTCAAAGCTTCATGTCCAAGGGTGACATGGTATCTTCTGATGATAGACTATCATCTTGGGTGCTTGCCTAAGTCTGTAACTGATGAGCACTGTACATTTCAGCATCGAAATCAAAAGGAAGGTACAGCTACTGAAATAAAGGAACGCGTGAGCTGTGTATTTTGTTTACTTTGTAGTTCTTACTATTAAAGTGCAATCCAGATGACCTACTCTGTTAGTGGTGGGAGGCTGAGTGAGGAAGCACAACAGTTTTAGATTATTTGGGATCATTAGTACCTAAACTTGGGGTTTTTTTCTTATGCTTTTCTACATGCAGTTCCAAACATGGCTCACACAGTGCTTCTGTGTGGTTGAGGGGAGGTCCTTGTCCTGATTAAACAATCTTGATGGCATTTTGGTGTTCAAGCCACCAAACTTGTGGTGGTACTGGAGGTTAAGGTGGAGAGGACCTGGAGGAAGAACAGGAACTATCAAAATAGGCAAAGAAGAGTTGACTTTTTTGCCTTGTTCAAGCCAGACCTCAGTCATACTTGAGGTAATGGCATCCAACCTTTAGTTTTAACAAGCTACCAAAATATCAGCTTGTTTTCCAGCATTATGCAGAAGTAGGAGCACCAAGAAAACGCACTGGAAATCTGGTGGAGCACCTAAGGCGGCTGGGGATTGGTAGGATAAGTAGTAGTAGAAAGTCTGTTAGAAACGAGGAGGTGTTATCATGAGGGCTGTGGTAGACTTCTGATAGCTGTGAGTCTAAAACTGGTGAAGTGTCTGTGGAAGCTGCTGTGATGCCATGTAGAAAATTCTGGGTTATGAAATAGTTAAACTGAATGGTTTTAAAGTGTGAAAGTAAATTTAATTGCATCGTAAGGAAAAATACATTTCTTACATTTCTTGCAAGATCTTACCTTGCACACAAAATCCACCATTTAAGATGCATGTAGTTTTTAAAAAAACAAGCTGTTCCAGACTGTTGAGTTTTAGTTGCTGTTGCAGAGTCAGGCTTATTTTGCCTTTTATTTTTTTTTTAATGTGAAATGGGACTTTGTGAGTTCACATGAGGAGTTTATCGCTAAAATCTGTGGAGGGACATATCCTGCCATTTTCTTCCAAGTTATGAGACCAAAAACCAGTGAGAGAATTCAGGCATCAGCATCTTTATCAGTCTGTCAAGTAACTAGAAGCTAGTCCTCTAAAATAAGTGGCTTTTTCTTTTCTCCCCCCTAAAGGAAATAACTTGTGAGAAGTGACTGGAGTAAGCGGGCACAGACTGTGGAGAAGGCTGGATGGTTTTCCATGGTAGAAAAAGGCCCTGACAAATCCTTATCTCCTCTTCATCTTCTAGAATCACTGCTCTGTTTGTTATTCCACACCTTTGACCTCTTGCAAGAGATAATCCTGGCTGCTAACAGCCTGTCAGCATGAAAAGAGTACTTGGAGCTCAAAGTTTGTACCAACTGTTACTCCAGTTAGGCTTTTTACAGAGTTGCAGACCACAGAATAGCCTTTTTAGCTTGAAAGCTGTAACTCTCATCTCTTTGCTTGTGCAATTTTGTACTTGCCATGGGAAAATACCCAGGACTTTGATTTTTAAAAGACTGTTTTGTTTGGTGGTTGGCCACAGCTGTATGCTTTTTTGGAAGACTGTGTAATCAGCATATTTTGTTTTCCAGAAGGGAAAAAAAATGTGGAAGCAGAATGTAGAACAAAGCAGAGAGCTCATGAACGTGAAGGAACATATAGGGACCGATCTTCTCTTGTCAGAGGTGGTGTATGCTCTGTTGTTAACTGAGCTGACGGCAAATTGCTGTGTCATTTATAGAAAATGTTGAGTAAGGTGAAAAGTGACTTGTTTCTGTGAGCTGGCAGACTTAGGAATGCTTTGAGCGTAAAGCTGGGGAATCTGCCAAAATCCCAGAGATTCATTTTTGGGGGGAGGAGCAGCCTGTGAGTTGTATTTAAGAGTTCTGGTTTAAGAAAAAAAATAAAAATGCTTGGTTGCATAGCCTTAGGGAAAGTACAACATACATACAAGACACTTAACAAAATCCCTTCAATGGCCAAATTGTTTCTTTGAAGGCAAACGTGCACATCTTCTCTGGACTAGAGGCATATTTTTAAGAGATCACAGTAGTAATGAAACCCCCCCAAAATATCTGAAAAGCACTCTAAATATAGAGTGTTTGCATAAAATTATCTGCTAGTATTTATAAATGGTGTGTATGCTGCAGTGCCCAGGAGCTGTTCATTAATTAAAAAGTTCTGACAAATCAAAACCAACTGAAAGCCCAACCTCTTTTCTTATACCCCATGCTTTCCTCTTTCTAAAATAATTTGGTGGATGGTTGCAGCATAATTTAACCACTAGAACCTGATGGTTGAAATGCTTGAGGGACCTGTGACCAGGAACTGAGACACCCTCCTACAGTAATTGCTTCCTGAACTGTGGGACAGGAGCTGTGCAATCAAACAAAGTTTGGAGGCCTCTTTGGGCCTGTTACTTTCTGGTTTTGGCGTCGTGCTGCAGAAAACATAATATCAAAAGCAGTCAGCAGCAATGGATGTAGTTTCGATATCAATATGTAATTCAGTGTGATGTGTCCAGCAACCAGTTGAAATGTGTTTGTCATTTGTTTGAGAGTGGTTAACTGCTGTGATTGCTTTTATGTGCTATGTGATACAACGTCAAATCCATCTGAATGTAGTCTAATGCTGTTCTGAAAAAGAACTTCTGTGCCTGGAAAGATCTGCTAATTCTTTATTAAATGCTGACATTAATGTCAGTGGCTGGTTTTTTTGTTTTGGATTGCAGGATTTAGGGGGTTAGGACTTCACTGATATGTGTTGAGTGGTGATGTGTCTCTCCACTGGTAGAAGGTCTGTGAGAAAGGATGACGTGCCCACCAATATGAGATGTGGCCTCCCTTAGGCCCCCACTGAGTAGCTTTCCACTCGTCTTTGGTTCCCACTCAAACCCTATCACAGTTTTTGGTGTTTGGCTTCAGCTGACTGATTTGCATGGACAAGCTCTGAGGTGCTGTGAAAGACAGCTCGCTCCTGTAGCAAGTGCTGCTGAATCTGGATACGTGGGACTTGTTGCCTACCCAGCAGCCCAGTTCTCAACTTCTCTCATCTCTATGGCTGACCGAGATGGCTTGGCAGAGTTTCCTCATGAGCCATCTCCCCTCATGATTCCCTAAACAACCAACTTGCTCAGCTTCCCCTCAGCAGGACTGAGGGCAGAGCCTCCTCATGCTTCACAGGATTAAGTTTGTATTGTGAAGGATGGTATGCTTTCTGCCAGAAGTTTTAGCATGCAGTGTGTCTAGGACAGCAGCAAATGCAAGTCAGTCAAATGTTTTGACAAGTCTGGCTTGGCAGTGCCAGTAGTGGTGTATGGGGCTTTCTTCTGTGAGGGAGGCACTCGTGTGACTCACACCTCGGAGTCGATGCTGCTTAAAGCCTTGTGAAAGTGTGAAATTGCTGGTAGTTTGACTATAATTCACACTTCTGAGGCTTTGGTTACTGGTGGTGGTAAGAGATAACTAGATTGTATTTAGTTATTAGGCAGAGGACAAAGATTTTTCTCTATTGCCAAGTGATTTCCTGAGTTATCTCTGAAGTGCGCCTGTTTAGTCAGGTAGTGTTTATGCTGAAGGTAAACTAAGGACCAGAAGTGTTTTATTCAAAGGTAGGTAAAAAAACCAATTCACTGGGCAAAACTATTAAAGCCACCTATTTGTTTTGTCATTTTTCTGTCTGATTCTTGTTTTAATGAGTGACTGCAAGACTAAACGTCGCTGCAATTTCAATTGTATTTAGTTCTGCTTAGTAGCAGTAAGGAACACGGACTTTTCTCAATTTCTGTGGCTTTTGGATAATAATTTTAGCAGTGTAGTGTAAATACACTTTGTTTTAAAGCAAAGTAGTTCTGTTCAGAAACTGTCTTGAAGTTTTAACTTATATATGTAGTTAACTAAGTAGTTATATGCAAAACAAAAGTATTCAGCAAGTACAGTAGTTTTAAGCAAGCTAATAGCACTTAAATGAAGGCAGTCATTAACGCAATAACTATTTTTTAAATTGTGGTATATCTCCATAAATTCCTTTTCTACAGAATTAACTTTTTTCTTCTTATCTGTATTACTGGGTGAATGCTGTAGGTGCATCAACAAAAAATGAGGTCCCAGACCGTGGACACAAATACCTTCTCTGCAGACTCGTTGTCAAAGTAGTACTGACATGCAATATGTGCGTCTACACATCTAAAATGGATCAAGCCCCCCACTGCCTAGCTCAGTGTGCTGATACTGAGCAAACATGTCCATAGTAGCACAAAATTTGGAATAGGTGGCTGCTTGCAGTGACCTGTGTTGCAGACTCACTGGGAAGGTGAGTGGACTCCGTGCCTTTACTAAACACTGTCTCACTGAACCCCAGATGCAAATTAGGAGTCAAGGGGAAAAAATGCTCCTTTAGGGAGTTAAAAAGTACCCAGGGACTTGATATGTGCCTGTTTCTTTGGTTATTCTGCTTGAGGTAGATACTGTGAGATGCTGAGGTTTCAGAAGTCATTGAATACGAACCTTATCTTAAGGTAAGGAGTCCTGGAAAGCTGTGCTTTTTGAACTGGAGATGGTGGTGACTTAAATGCCACTACTGTCATAAATTATAATCTTTACTGCCTATGCTGCTGGTATTATTTCTCTTTTGGCTTTTCATGGTGCCAAAATACTTACATTTGTAGCAGGCTAAGGGATAAATATTTGTTTAAATGGTTTTCATCTGCTGTTTTGTCATTTCTAGGCAGAGAAGTCCCTGACATTCACATTTTGTGTGTAGCGTGTCTTTGTTTTGAAGCACTGATAGAACAGGAAAAAACAGAAGTATTTGCTACAATGGAGGGTAAACCAACTCAAGTAATTCCTTTCTCCTTCTCTCAACATCTCCTTTCAACTTAGTTTGCAAGTGTGCGTGTTGCTTGGGTATGTACTGTGTATACCGACATCCTAAACATCTGAAGTGGTATTAAGGTCTTTTGGAAGCAGTAGTGAAGCACCTGCCTGAAAGGGGTTTGTGTCACAGAGGTAGCTTCAGTGTACTTGTGAAACAGCGAGCGCAGGACTTGCATTTTGCAATGTTCATGCAGTCACTGGTTTCCTTGGAAACTACTGCCTGAGCACGTACAGCCAAACTTGAGCGCTGGTGCCTGGTGTCAAAGTAGAAAATGAGCTCCCAGGCATTCAAATTGCAAAGTAGAGTTGGGATATTTGAACTGTACTTAGCGCTTGCTTGTTAAGAGCAATCCTGAAGTAGGATATCACTAAACAAAGCCCCTTGTCATACTGCAACACTTTTCCTGCCTGGGGCTGTGTTTCTTGTCCCCAAATTCCTCTTTTTGGTTCAATTTGTGAGCATATTTGTTGGAGGTGTTTCCTGTGAAACACACAAACTGTGTCAGGAAGACTGTGCACCAGCTCTGCAATGTAGACTTGAAGTGAATTTGAAAACTACCCAGGCAGGCCAGCTCATTTGGTTCACTCATTTAATATTCAGTGAAGTGGTGATGGTGATCTGAACAAATAGGAGAAATCAGAATGTAGCTGTCTGGGTAGACTGAAAAAGAAACTGGAGTCTTGTTAGTATACACGTACTTTGTGTTAAAGGTGATATCCTAGGTTCAAGAGAAATATGTGCAAACAACCGTGTATGTGCATGTATGTACTTATCCACATGTACGAGGGTACTGCATTAACATATATGTTACAGGATGGACTTTTATTAGGATAGAAAACAGTTAAGCCTTAATATTGGTGTTGTATATGGATTTTTTTCCAGTATCAGCTGGGCTCTGGGAATGTCAAAATGCTGTTGGCTTTGTGGCTTAGCAGCCACAAAGTATCAATCAGGTTCAGGAGCAAAAGAGTAAATAACTTGTGATGTGGATGTGGTGAAAGTCTAAAGCCACTGCTCCCTGCCCCGGTGTAAGTGGATCCCTGGGATCTGTCAGTGCTTGTTACTATTTGAACTGCCTATTTGATGTCAATTGTGTGCAGAGATCTAGGGTGAGGGGAATTCATTAGTGCTCTTGTAGTCCACAGGCTAAATGAGGAGAATAACTTTCTTGGTGGGTAACATTTCTGATGAATAGAAGAAATCAATCGCCTTATGACTCGGGCAGCAGCACATCAAGGCAATAGCCAAGCACTTAACAAAGGCATAGATCAACCAAGTGTGATACAGATAAAGCCATTTGGCTATATATTTATGCTTGCTGGAAACAAGAGGGATCCGATAGCTACAGAGATGCTTTGAAAAACCTGAGAAAGTCCTGTAGGTAAAATGGAAGATGAGGCATCCTCCTTTCTGAGTTGGAAATACATACCCAGCGGAGTTAGCATCCACCTCTTTGCCTGGAAGTTTCAATGTTGCTTAAATTGGTGAAAGGATCAAAGTGGTTACATGTGAGGTTTAAACGTAGCTAAACTTGGTCACACAGAGGAGCTACACATCTTTTGGCAACTACTGTGTTTTGTTGTTTGATATATATATATTTAATGCACAAAACAGAGAAATGATTTTGACACCTGACAGATGACACACGATCTTCAGCGGGGTTGTTCGATAGAGCTGTCACCGAGACCACATCTGCAATGGCAGCAGCTCACTTCTGCTGACTTTGGCTGGGCTCTGGAGGCTGCAGAGAGGTACGGAGTGAACGGCAGCAAGGACTTGGTGAAGAGGCCGGCAGAGGCAGATGAGGCATGCGGGTTTCTTTTCTTTTCCTGCTTTAAGAAGTGAGGAAGGAAAAACCGAGCATTCAAGTGTTGTGGAAGAGGTGACTGTGAAAGGGAAAGCAAATTCTGCATCTTCTTCAGTTTTCTGCAATGACATGCAGCTGAATATGAATCTGCAGGGTGGGATTGTACAGTGCGGGAGTGTTGCCATTCGCACTTGCTGTGAGCTGAGTTTATTGCATCTGTACCCTTCATCTCTACTGCCAGGTTCCCCCCAGAGCCCTCCGCTTGTCTTCTCTGTCCCTGTTGTGGCACATGCTCTGGTGCTGTGTTCCTGAAGCCCTCTGCCTTCATGACACTGCCCTACCTGCTCACATGGCAGGACAGACTGCTTTTCCCATCTCTATCCTCTTCTCCTCTGTCTTCTGAGCCCTCGATTACCTCCCCGGGTCTCTTGTTCCTGCTTCTCCTTCTTCTGCCCAACATTTTTCGCTCTTCCTATGGGTATTTGTCCTTCTCTTTCCTCTCAACCCCAAAACCCTTTCTTCTGCAAAGCTGTCCCGTCTGATAGGGTCCAAAGTTTACATCTCCCTAAAAACCCTCCCTTGTTTCCTCTATACGTCAGGAGGCAGAGAGCTTTCAGTGGCTGTAGCACAAAATACTGCGGAAGGCTCGATTTTCCTGACAATCCCACTTTTCTAGTGTGCCAGTTTGTACAAAATCAGTTGTCTCATGGCTGATCAGATGTGACATCCTGTAAGCCTCCTGGTATGGACAAAGAGCAATTCTGTCCTGTCGGCTGCTTGCACCTTACTTGGCTCAGCTGAAAGGCAGGTAATACACATCCCCTGCCCTAAAGAACCAGCACCAAACAGGACACAGAGCAAGAAAGTGTCTGATGTGGGGGTGTTTAGTGATAATGGCTTTGAGTTGTATTGACAAAACATCACCGTGCAATTGCTGAATGTCATCCTGCAGTGACATGATACGTCTTTGTGACCTGCTTGATGAAGTGCTGCTCCAGCTCCAGGAGGCTGCATTTTAGTGTTTGTTGTTATTGTCCTTATTACAGTCCTGCCTATGGACCAAATAACAGCAGCATCTCTCACTGGTAGGGAGCATACAGACAAGTGGGCTAAATCTCGGTTAGAAATATGGGGGTGTGTGTATGCTTTCATGCATAACTCGTGTCTGAGTGCCTGAGTGGTGCTATTTATCTGAAGTTGCGGGCTATTTTAAAACTAGTTGAAGTGTGTGTGTTTGTGTGTATATATGTAGAAGTTGTTTTTTTTTCCCTTACACATCTTTGCACATTTAAATCCTGTTAAAACAGCAGTTGCACAAAGGGGAGAACACATCTCCTGCTCATCAGATACTTAATTGCGTTCTGTTTCCCCAGTAGAAGCCTAGCTCTGCGAGGCACGCAGGAGAAATGAAGTGTGGAGAGGTGATGTCTTTTCTCTATTAGCAGTATACCCAAATGCAGATGTATTCAGATACCATGATAATGAGTACATTGGGAGAACTTCAGTAAGCCAGATACTCTGGTTTTGCTTGACATTACCTTGGTTCAGGGCATTGCTGAAAGGAAGACGCAGCCTCTGACTTGTTGCTGCGGGAAGATAATTCGAGTTTCGCGACACTTCTGCTTGGAGAAGGGACACAGGTGGTGCAACTCTTTTATTTTGCTGCTTCTTAACTGACTCTGACAGGGTATCTTGCAGTCACAGCTTGCCTTGGCAGGAAGAGCTCATGTGGCCTTTTTTTTTTTGTAGCGATGCAGTGATCTGTTACAGGGTGGATATTGTGTTGTGGCCCAGCAGTCTTTCATTAGAGGAGTCCCAAGGGAACGCTAACTATCAATCTTATTTCCCTCTGTTCATTTGCTAGATTTATTAGTGTGCCTGCAGGAGGGCACACAGCATCAAGGAGTGTTTTCTGCAGGCATGGCAAGCCTGAGTACCAGAGCGCATTAGCCAGGTATGTTATGTGTGCCACCGCTGTTTGTTAGGGATTAGGCACTGGGGAAAATGAAACTTGGCTCTGTATGGTGGCGGACCTGACCTCTGTGCCTGTCTTGCAGAAAACAGCTGCTCTACCTTCTGCTTTGCAAGTGGTGTTATTTTCTCATCAACCATCATGGCAGGTACTTCAAGAGCATGTGCTGGCCATGAGTAGGAACAAATTATCATTTCACTCTTAAATCCCCGACTTTTTTTTACCTTCAGACTTTGTATGGGGATGACTGTTACCATTGTTTACGCAGGCAAAGCAACTCCAAAATGGATATCATCAAGTAAATCTCAGCTTTTTGATTTGGTGCCATTATTCTTCCATAGACACAACAGGTGGTGTTTGTTGGGTTTTTTTGTTTGGTTTGTTTTTTCATTGTGTTTTTTGTTTATTTGCATGCCAAAAAGAATCACTTGGGATGTATAAACCCAAATTAAGGCATTACTCCAGTATTTGCAGGTACAAATGAGAGAGCTTCCATACAGAGTGAGGTTACCCCATCAGCATAGTGAGGACAAATGCATGGGAGACCTGACTGAAATTGGACAGGGCCAGGGACATGAGTCCATGTCACTCAGATTTCACCTCTGGAGCACAGTGGCTCTTTAATCTCTCCTTGTTTTGGCTGGAAATTCTATCAATGAGCTGTAGACGACTCTTTCATTTGCAGGTTTAATCAAAATGAACCTGTTTCCGCTTGTTTAATTTTCAACTTCTTTCACCACAAGAAGATTCTGTATGCAGTCTGTGACGGGCAAGTGTTATAAATTAGACCCACATTATTTGATTAAGCTCACTGGATTTAGTGGCGACAAAAAACTTTGGCTGCGGGGCTAGTACTGAAGAAGGCTACTGTTTCATTACAGCTGAACAACCTTCCAGAGCACTGTGGCAGAGCTGTTATATTGATGCAAAATTTATGAGCGTGTAGTAAGAAAAATGTAAAGCTTCATGAACTTGTACCCTGTTTGCATGGTATAAGATCTGGAAGTGTAAGTTAGGATAACCTGACTGATGCCCTGAAGTAAAGCAGATGTGTTAAGGATGATTAAGACAGCTATGTAGAATTTGGGTGCTTGTGTAACATACCAAGAAGGTAGGATCTTCACAGGTATTTGAAGTTTTAATGTATGCTGGAGGAGCCTTATGAGGCTTAGATGCTAGTTCAAGAATAGCGCCTGAAGTTTAAAAAAATTACATGTTGCACTTGTGTAGTTGATAGCCTTCAGCTCCATTATGTATTCTGATTTCGTTGTTCAGCGGCTGAAATGGTTTTTTACTTTGTTCATACCGAAGAAATGATATATTATGGGGAGATAATATTCCATGCTTTTCCCGAGCTGCTTAATGGATTTTTTTATCAATTCAATTGAAGAACATGATGCACAAAAAAAGCTAACTTGATGTGAGGTTGTTTGCTCTGTAGCTCCTTTGAAGTTCCTTGGCTCTCTGTTTGGCTTCCCAGTACAAAATGTGAGAGGTGAGAGTGGCCATCACACCCTAAATAGCAAGCGTCTGCAGCCTGACATCAAATCATACAGGTCAGCAAGAGATAGGCAAGGCAGAACTGCTGGCTGCCAGGTCCTGAGCGTGGAGCCTGCACCCATTGATGCTTCAGATCCATTGCTGGTGGACAGGCAGTGCTACACCTCTCTCTCACGCTGCTGTACGGGTTGTATTCCTTCCACCAACATCATCTGCTTGTTTTAAATCTTTCTTGTGCTGTGCACGTTTTCAGAAGACCTAAAAGTCTATCTTATCTATTTGTGTTGGTGATTCTGAGGTTGCTCAGATGCAGCCATTCACTGCCTTGATACCGTTTTCTCTGGATTGCTTTGGAGACTCAAGTGCACTTTCCTGCAGTATATACACTGACAATAAAAGACAGCTACCTCCGCAAATTAGACTGAAAGCATTGGAGAAAAAGTGTGGACTATGGGTTTTTCTTGAGTAAAAAGCTATCCTTTTGTTGCCCCTGCTTTTAGAAAAGTATCTGTTGTGCGGGAAGGGATTTTGGGAAGTTAAATTGATTGTCTATTTGTGCACTCATCTGAAGAGGTAAATCAGATGCTGCATTGACAGAGATCTGTCTGTACGATAAAACTTCAGCAGGCAAGGTTTGATTTAAGTGATTATGGAAAAAAACCAATTCTATGTAGCTCTAACCCTAATGTATGGTGATTTTCATCACAAAAAAAGTTCTCTGCCACATGCTACATGTGTCCAGGAATGCAAACTATTAAAAAAAAATTGCATTGAATGAAATAACTAATCAACCTGTGGCTAATCTGGAATAGCAGCCTCCCAACGTGGCCTCTTGGATGATTAGAGGCTGTGTTCACAGCCAGGTGTAGCTGAGCAGAGCTCCTTCCCGTAAGGCTGAAGTGAAGAACTCTTCCTTACTCCTGGTGCTTCAGCTGAAGACTTTAATTATTATACCCAATGCTCAGGTGGGTGGTCATGGTCACTTCCCAGCAGAGGTTTGTTCTGGGGAAACAAAGCAAATTCCCCAGCAGAGAATGTAATAAAATGGTGATGCTACAGCTGGTTCCTTACAGCCTCTAAATATAGACAAAATAGCATGTAGTAGAGAAAAAACATTTGCTGAGTTAACTGGGCTATATTTAGGTGCCAGATAAACAGATTTCTGCTTTTGACCCTCCCCCTCACACCCTCAAAACCGCTTTTTATACTGTCTGTAAATGTCTTGGCTGTTCGTGGCTTCTGTTCTTTGCAAAAAGAGTAATTCTGAGTGGTAGGGGAAAGACATCT
>NW_010192477.1:12339-26916 GCF_000695765.1 Mesitornis unicolor
GTCACAGCTGAAAATAAAAAAGGCAAGCTTTTAGGCACACAGTCCCTGGGTCCAGACTTGTTCTCTCTCTTTGGCCCTTCATTAACACTACATCTGTAGGCTGTTTTATATACAAAATAGTTATAGCTTTAAAAAACCCAAACCCCTAAGCCCCCCAAAACTTTTCTCTGTCACTGAAGCCTTATAGCTATGAGCCAAAAAATAAGCATCTTCCCTTATGTGATGCATTTCACATTACATTTTTCTCTTGCAGCAGGCTCTTTTCCTGGCACTGCTGTTGGTACTGATTGTACAGTTAGCCCTTTATTCGTGTATGCATAAATTTAATTTTTTTTGTAAGGAGGCAAATAGCGTGGTCGTCTTGCCAGAACAGATTAGGAGAGGGAGTCTGCAGATCTGCAGCAGTCCTCTTCTGCGTTTGGTGAGGAGGATTTCATCTGCCCACATGAAGTGCTTCTTGCAACCTCAAGGGTAGCCAGAGTGCGGTATGAAGTTAGTTTATTCCTTTATTTTTTCCTTTTCAGACATACTTTTGCTGTTCATATGTTTTTGCCTCCTAATTTACGAGAAATTGGGCAGCTTTGGGCACCCAGTGTTGTACCTGAGAAGAAGACTGTGGCCAGTGCCAGCTTTGGTCTGCTCCCATCATTGGAGGCTTTGATCTGCCTGGCTTTCAATGCTGATTAACCAGCATTTGTAGAGTCTTGATTTTTATATCCCA
Source organism: Mesitornis unicolor (assembly GCF_000695765.1). Taxonomy (NCBI): domain Eukaryota; kingdom Metazoa; phylum Chordata; class Aves; order Mesitornithiformes; family Mesitornithidae; genus Mesitornis; species Mesitornis unicolor. Next base: position 13,061 of record NW_010192477.1, read on the forward strand.
GAGAATATGTTAACTATAATTCCTTCGTAAACATGAGTACTTGGTGATTAAAAATTCATTCCTAATTTAGTGGCAAACTACAAGGCATAGTCTTTAACAAAAACATTACACTTAAAATTCCAGTGCTGTCATTTAAGGGGCATTGATTTTCACATGCAGAGAAGCATTCCTCAAGTTTCCATCTAAGTAACAAAATTTTATACAGATATAGTTCAACAAAAGATTTATTAACCTGAGAGTAAATCACACAGCAATCTTTAAAATTGGGTTTATGTCTATCAGAGCTATGTCAAGAGTGTGAAGAGCTGGCAGTTTTGAATAGTTAAAATTCAGGCTAGAAGATTTCTGTATGGGTTTTTTTTTTTCCCTAGCCTGAAAGCTACCTGGAGTCCAACTTGATTCTTGGAAGGTATAGCTGGTCACTTGGGATTTCTGCTGCTTAACTTCCAGCTGGGTGTGCTGGTCATATCTGTCTAAAGAAATGAAATTGGAGCACCTGCAAGTCATAATTCTGTCTGGCACTTCTTTGTTCTCCTTGACCTCTCTTGCCTCTACTGACTTCTCTGAACTGCTTGAAATATGACAACTGTAAACCTGAAACTCGGTGAGATGCCTTCTTCAGCTGCATTTTGGATTGCGCTCATGTTCCTTGATGTTGGTTTGATGGCACAGGACAGCCTTCAGTTCTCAGGCATTCATTCAGTGGACCTTAGAGGCTGTGGCAGAAGAATATCAAAGAGGAAATGACATTAGGAATTCAATTTTCTAACCGGGTTCAGTTGAGGAATTTCTTGTGTGTTGTGGTTTTGATTCAGGTCATAGCATTTAACCTTAAATGCTGTAATTGAGATTGTTTTAGATGGGATTTCTATGTTTACTTGTTCATTTGCTGCCTTCCTCAGAGTCCTGGATGGGCTTTTTGTAGTGCTAGCATCTCCATAGGTAGCTGTTAGCTGTGTAATTTTAGTGGTCTTGCACACAGGCCCCTCTGCATTTTACTATGGCATAATCACCAGTATGATCATAAAAACTGTTTATTTTGGAATTGTTGTTCAGTGGATAAAGATTAAAAAATGTCTCTCTGGTTCTAACAAAACCAAGGAAAAATTCAGCATTGCCAGCGTTCTATGTTGTTGAACCCTTGTCCGACCACCTCAATGATTTGTGTGAAAGTATTGATCATTGGGGTATCCTTCCATTATGGGAAGATGGCAGAGGTATGGCTGAAGGGAACGCTTTTGTCCAGGTTAAGTGTCTTAAAGCCTGTTCAAGCCATTTCTCGCTCCCAACTCCCTTTGCTGTTCTTAGCAGTTTATTTCCTTGCCCACAAGATAACGCAAAGCTGTCTCCTTGCTTGACAGCTGAGCAGGATTTATAGCTGTGGCTTATCCAAACAAACCTGTGAAAATGTTTTAGTGTGTTTAAAAAAGTAATAGTTGATATAATTCAAGTGAAGAACAAATAAACATTCATATTCCTGTTCTCCTCAGTGTACACAAAGTTGTGTACGTACCTTAACTTGGATTCCAGGGGGGAAGGTATTATTCAGAGATTTTTTTTTTTTTCACTCGCTGGAGGGGGCTGTCTAAATAAAATAAAATACTCTGTTTTAATAATACAGAGGTGTTAGGGCTCCACAGACTGCATACAATTCACTTGACCTTTATAAATAGAGCAACATTGTACCCCTATTGCAAAAAACCCAAAAAACCCCCTAGAAAGTAGCATGCAAATTTATTAATCACCACGCATATAGGAATTGTTAGAGTTTATTCCTCAAGCAGAAAGGCAAATTGTCCAAGTAGAATTTGGACAGAATACCACTGTATATATCAGCTCTTTCAGATCACTGCCAAAAAAATAAAATGCAGATATATATATGAAAAGGAGCTGTTGTGTTCCTAAGGTCTTCTGCCTTGGATCTGTGCAGTTGATTGTGCAAGTCGTGAGTTACAGTACGGCAGGAACAAAATACTTGGTTTGTTGTGCACCTTGTGACGTTAATGCAGCCGACTACTGAAGTCATACGCTGTAGAGAGGCAAAAACATGGGAAGCCAAATCTTCATGTTGCTTGTAGCATCCGTTTAGGAACATTACACCTAATATTTTAGAAAGCTTTTGTCCTAAGGGACGCTAGGGTTGAAGATGATTAAATAGCTGATAATTTTGTTATTGTAATAATAAGTATTGTAATAGTTACTTTAACTGGATGAGATGGATGCCTGTTCTCAGTGTTTCATAATGGAGAAACTCAGGAGTTTTTATTTCTAGAGGAAATCTGTCTCGTCGTCTTTTTACACAGGTAAAATTAAAGAGCATTTCCAAAGATCTCTCTGTGTATCATAGCTAGGTAAAAACCTTTTGTTAGATGAGCAGAGGCACTTCATTTAAGATAAGTGGATCTTGCATGATCCAGTGAGCGACCTACACAGTGTGTGCATAAGGGTAAATAAACTGAAGTCCATTGAAAATAAAGGATGTTTTGAACTTGCTGGAAAGGCAGGCATGAAAGTGCAGGTCTTCAGATGAACAACAAAGTGCATAGAGATTGGGGTTTTTGTCAGGGAGTTTTCTTTTGGCTCTGACCACTGTTGCTGTTTGCTAGCCGAGAGGAGATAGTAGGCTGAATTTAGATTTAAACTAAATAATACTGGAAATTCTGCTGTTTGCTCACTGACTTCAACGGTTTGTATGTTTTTGTTCCATAAACTCACTGAAGGGAGGTGTTTTTTCAGGAGTTTCAGTGCCAGTTACTTTCATTGCTCATTGGTTTAACACATTTTGGGGTTGATCTTTCCAATCACGCTGTACTAATGAATATGCGGTATATTAGCATATATGTAAAGAGCGTGTATCTGCTTTTGACTTTGAAGCAAAGAACTGTCTGAGCATCATTAAAATGCACTTAAATGTCTTTCAAGTAACACTCTTTAGATCTGTTGGGTTTAGACTGGATCTGGAATTGTTTCAGCCAGTAGTTCCTGTTTCCTATACTAAAATAACTTGGCGCCTTGGCATGCACATTTTCTCTAGCTCTTGTTAGCTCTTTCTGTGTATTCCTTCATGTAAATATTTCTGAAACAGCCTGCGGAACGTGGAACAAACTCAAAATGTGGAAGAGCTGTAGTGGTGCTTTTCAGAAAGTGAACAAAACTGCATTCCTAGTCCTGTAAAATATTTGGGACGGTTGCTGTTGGGATTATTCTTCAAAGCTCAGCAGGGTAGTGACAGTCAGTACTTGTGCAGGGGAAATCAGAACTGCGAGATAATATTTTGAATGTTACAATGTCTCCCTGATGTGACTTTGAAGGGAAAGAAGCTGTCAGTGATCCCACCCTGCTAGGAGCCCCAGCCCTCCCCACTTCTCCACAGACAGCTTCTGAGCTTCCTGCTGCTGTTCTTCCTCTGTTTAAACATCATGTTGCATGGTTGTTTAGAGTTCATGTTGTCTGCCAAAAGGTGCTTGCATGGCTGCAGTCTGGTCTATTAGCAGACTAGGCAGAGCCTGTGTGACGGTGCTCCCACAACTCTGCTCAGGATTGCTGTATCCTGAAGTGACCCTGCTGTAAGTAGGTATCACAGAATCACAGAATCGCTCGGTTGGAAAAGCCCTCTGAGATCATCACGTCCAACCGTTCCTGTCTACCCCCTAAACCATATCCCTAAGTACCTCATCTACCCGCTCTTTAAACACATCCAGGGATGGTGACTCCACCACCTCCCTGGGCAGCCTGTTCCAGCTTCTGACGACCCTCTCAGGAAAGAACTTCCTCCTTATCTCTGACCTGAACCTCCCTTGGCACAGCTTGGTGCCGTTTCCCCTTGTTCTATCCCCCATCACCTGGGAGAAGAGCCCAGCACCCACCTCTCTCCAAGCTCCCTTGAGGCAGTTGTAGGTGGTGATGAGGTCTCCCCTCAGCCTTCTCTTCTCCAGGCTAAACAAGCCCAGCTCCCTCAGCTGCTCCTCATCAGGCTTGTATCTTGGCAGTGCTTGCCTCTAAATCCCCACGGGCTGCTCCTTTGCTTTCAACAGGAGGGTGTATGTTATGTAGATAATCCCATGCATCTTTCAAATATTTATGTCTCAAAGCATGGCTGCTAACATCAGTCTTTTTACTGACTTGTAAAGCAGGAAGAAGTATTTCTCCCTAAAATCCCTAAGAATACTTATTGGAAGGCTAAGGCTCCAGGTGCTCGTCTGCATTCTGCTGCTGTACACCTGTGGCATTTAAGCTGGGGACTTCTCCAGGCAGCAGAAAAGCAAAAGAGCTGCAGCAACTTTCCCTGTGACAGTAACATCCATCAGAAGTGTTTGGTGAATCAGAGTAAGTGATGCTAAATCTCTGTCACTTCCCCCCCTTGCCCCATACATCACATTTTCTGCGAACCCCCATCCTAAACTTACCCTGGAAGAAGCTATATATCGTGACAGCATTCACTTTTGATGTTCTTATGCCAAGGAGGAGCAAAGCACTTTTGCAGAGCACATTCATTTTGCCTGGACAGCCCCATATTTAGAAAAGCCTGCGACGTGTTAGTAGCCTCTAACCCAAGAGATGAGAATAAGCTGTCTCTGCTCAGAGGATCTCTAATTGGATTTCTGCATCTATTTAAATTAGGTTATCATCCACTTGGCAGATTTCCTGCTTATTCCACCAGGGCGAAGGCCATCTCCGTAGCGGCTATCAGTAACTTTCTTCTTCAGGGCATCTGAATGCAGTTCTGTCTGCATGTTCATTTATCACTGTGAAACCATGCAGAGCTCAAAATGTGCTAATAAACTTGGGGGAACTGTTTTAGTTGCCATTTAGCTAGAATCCTCATACCTGCCTCCAGTCACAGTTCACTGCGTGGAGCTGCCAGGAGTGGAAGCTTTCGTAGATAATTCTTTGATTGATGGAGAAAATCTTGCCTTTCAAGTAGGTGGTTCTTTTCAAGATGCATTGTTGTGACCTTCAAGATGTGTTGCCTGGATCTCCGCGACTCAATCTTGCTAAATGAGCTCTCTTGGAGGAGCTTGGATTGTTTCTGGATCCCTTGGTGTGGCAACGTATGGGTACACATGTTTGACCTGCTGTTTTTGTTGGTGCAAAAAGTCTTCAGCTCGGTCGCACTGGATGTGAGCACCAAAACTGCGAGATGCAGTGGGATAACACCCTTCAAAAGACCACTTATTTTTGGCCAGATGCCTCTGACAGACACCCCATTCCTCCTTCACCGTGACTTTGCTACATGTTTTCACCTATAATTTGCTGCCCAAAGCTTGCACTGTTTGCTTCAGGTAATCAAGTAGCCGCTTGATCCTGTTTGGAGGTGTTGGTAGTGGTTTCTCAGGATGAAGCTCATGTGGGAGTTCCTTGGAGGTGTCAGATATTTCAGAGGTAGGCAAATTATGTTGACAAGAGCCTTTTTTTTTTTTTTTTCCTGAGTGTGCCAACGTTTCCCATATCTAAACCTGGGTTTTTGTAGGATGCAAAAGACTTCCCTCGAAGAGGGTGGTAAATCAAGATCTGTGAGGTGAGACATGTTAAAATGCACAAGTTAACCAACTCTTGCCTACAGTATTTTTATACTAACAACAGTTATCAGTGTAGGTGAAAGGAGACGTTTTTTTCTTTAATCATTTTGCTTTTTAAACGTCAACGCCAGTTAATTTTTCTAACAATATAAACACTTCGGTTGCAAAGCTAACTTTCCTGGGGGCTGTGGGCTTCAGGTTGGCATTTGACGGTTCAAATATGAATCTCAAAAAGTTCTAATTTCTGCCTCTATCTCTTACATAGAGATAACTACACTACATAACGCAGCCTGTTGAGACGGGATAAGTGCCAGGAAGAGATATCAACTGGTGTCTCTTGTTGACACTTGCTTTGGTATTGCTGAAGGCTTTACGATTTTTGGCTGTTATTTTTGAACCTCTGTGTGGCCAGGCCTTAAACAGAACCAAGAAGATAAAGTCTGCAGATAAACACATGTGGGATCTGTAGGCCACATGGTGGATTGAATAATTTTATAGAAAGCAATATTATAAGTAAGCAATTGTTTAGTAAGGCTTCTGTATCTATGTATTTACTACTTTTTAGAAGATAGGGTCTTTTCTATGCTGAAGGGAGCATCTCTATGAGAACTTCTAAAACATCATATCCACATTACTTATTTTGGCCATTCTTTATGTGACTGTCCTCAGTGATTAAATAGAGGTCCTTCTGTCAGAGTTTTACTTTAGTTTTGTTGGTTAAAGAGAAAAAACGGTTCATTATTGGTAATTCCAGGGTTTTGGTGTTAACTAGACTGAGAACTGAAATGTTGAGGTCCTATTCCAGATCAGAGTGTGAACATATATATTCTAGTCTTATGTACTCTTAAGTACTCAAGGGCTGAGGAGCATAGATAAAAGCTCTGTGAATGTAGGCTTTGAGCAAAGAGCTTCCCCAAACCTGCTAGAAACTTGCAGCCTTCCCTTTCTGTGTTACTTGGAATGGATGCCTCCTTATGAAATATAGGTTTATCTAGGCACAACTTAAAAAAAATAAAAATAAAAATCTGTTTAACGCTTTTTCAGTGTTTTCATGTCCCTCTGAATAGTTTCCGAAAATCTGGAGCACGCATAATACTTGGCCACGTTTTCTCTTTTTAGAGAAGTACTTTTTTTTCCCCATAGCCACATTTTGTAGAAGTAAACACTTTTAAATATCTCACGCTGTGGATTTTAAACAGATGCCAATTGTAGGAATTGTCTGGACTCTTGTATTGCTCGTCACACTCTGGGTCAGAGGCAGCAGATTTTTTTCCATGTTTATTATCTACTGAAATCACCTTAATTCCTTGTGGAGAGATATGGATATGGCAGCTCCCCAAAAAGGAGTGCTTAGTCATGAATGTCTGCAAACGCGCTTGATAAGTTTAGTTGATGGATATATGTAGAGGATGTACATGTGTATTTAATTTGAATTTTTACAGCAATGATGAAACAGCACAAAAAATGCTACTGGTTGCGGTAGCTTCGAGCAAGGTTTATCATGGGTAAATAATGAGTTCTCATCTCCCAGGTAGCTGCACTTTTACTGCTTTAAACTTCAGCCATGGCAGTGAACACTGTCTGTTTGGTCAAATTCCTGTAGATATGTCCCCCCTAAACAGTAGGCTTTAGGTCACCAGTAGTAGCTGGCAGACTCTTGATGGGGGATGCTCTAGTAAAAATACTCCTTCGTCCACCGTTGGAGGGGCACTGGCATAAAATTGGCATAGGTATTGGCATCAAAGTACATATTGAGAAGTTTTCTTTAAAGTTTGGAGAGTGGAACAGCTGAAGAAAAGTTCTTGTGTATTTTTTTTCTTCTTCTCGGTTATTCATACAAAATGAATATTTTCTTTCACTTTTTGGAGTCATCTTCTAGCCTGCCTGCCTAATACACTGCTTTTCATTTTTCTTGCTTTGCTTCAGCCTGATAGTTTAAAATGCTTTTGGTACGTAGCTGTGGAGACATACTTATGAATACCAAAAAATTCAGATCTGCTTCCAACTGCTCTGTGTCAGTGTTGTCTAAGTTGAACTCTTGGTTTCTTTTCTTCTTCTTGATCCACCTCTGTTTAACCAGCTCTTGTCAGCAGTAGATTACCTGGAGAATGATGCCAGTGTAGCTATCATCAGTCCCTTTCAACCTCAGGTTCTTGCAAACTCTACTGCAAACTGATGCTGCACCAGCATGGTGTGTCCAGAGGGCTTTGCGTTTCTGTAGCGTCCCTAGATGCACGTGGCAATAGTCTTTTTATCTGCACTGAAATTCTTCCCTTCCTTTAACTCAACAAGTGGCTTTTCCAATGTTGAAATAAGATCTTTTGGGACAAAGAATAACTTCTTGTTCTTATATTTTTCGTATGTGCCAGAAGGTACAAATCTAGCATGAAGAACATGTTTTGTTTTGTCTTTTTCTGTGTGTGAAGAACCTGAGATGACTTTTCAACCTGCTCTTTGTAAAATGTAAATTACTGTCAGGATAACAACAGGCTGCGTTACAGGGTTTGGTATCTTCCTATGTACATTGCTAACCACTGTAGCATTAACTTCGCTTCTTATCTGGGGCTGCATATCATCTTGGGTTGTTTTTTCAGATCTGCTACAAACTCAAATTTTCATCTACTGCCTTCACGTTTTGTGAGTAGCCAGCAGATGTTAGCAGCAGGGTTTGGAGCAAAATGCACAACCAAATTCTGTGTTTTATGGCCACTGCAATAAGGCAAGCCTTTAATACAAGCCTTTTCCAGTGCAGCTGAAACACGGCTTCAGTGCAGAGCCCTGTCTGCTGAGACAGAAATGTGGCTGAAATGTTTGTTTCCAGGCGTTTTGCTGCTCCTGACCTGTCATGTGGGCTTGCTGGGGGGGACTGGTGGCTGGCTCTGACCTGACTGGAGGACCAGAGCAGCCCCCAGAACAGGATTAGGAGGTGTGAACTAATACAAGTTTATATGCTTTATTCTGAGGGGCATTCACAACCAGACATGCAGGTTTTTACTTATTAAGTGTATATGTAGCAAACTCCTTAAGATGCTTTTTGCATGACTTCTGCAAATTAGAATGCAATTAACTTGCACCTACTGCTGCTTTTTTAATTACTGTGATGGACTTAAACTGATTTGGGAAAGGATGTATTGCATAGGCTTGTGCCCTTTAAAAAAAACAGCAAACCCAAAACAAAAAAACACAAAAACCCAAACAATTGTTCTTGAAGTCTCCGTTGCATTTGATTGTTAATCTTTCAAAAAATAGTGGTGGCTTAGTGCTAGGTTCCTATGTCTGGAGATGACAACTACTTTCTACTCTGAATGACCTTCTGCATTAAGAGCTGTTCAACGCAGCACTAAGTAAATATTGATGAGATTACCCCCTCCTTAAAACACGGCCATTTGGAAATAGTCCTGTAGCTGTAGTAGTATCCACAAATACTGTGGTTGATTTTGTTTGCAGATTGTTTCTATTAGAAACTCGAGTCAGAAAATACAGAATAAATACTCTCTGAAGGTAAGAGGTAGTGAAACAGCTGTACCTTGTTTAAACCACTCACTTGCAATAGCAGGGTTGTGGTTTTGACCATTTCAGATCCCTTTTCTGTATGACTGGGTAGATTTGTGTATTCACACGTCTGGGATAGATGCTGTTTTCAAATACTAATGATGATGATTGAGGAATGATGTGGTTTAGAAAAGCATTAGTTATGGCGTTCTTGTAAGCTATCAGTTAATTTATGTGCTTTGAGTTTCATTTCATATAAAAAGAAATATAAAAGAAAAAAATCCATTTACTTGGAATGGCATCTGTGAAGTATATTGAAGGAAAACTGTGTAATAACATAAAGTAGAAGTTGTTGAAGGCCTGGCATGTGCAAGTACGTGGGAATGGTATCTACACTGCATGAATAAATTTTTTGAATTATTAGAGTGACGAATATTGTCTTGCAGGGAACAATAGAGTAATTCTTACTGTAGCTATAGCACTGTATTTTTAGTATCAACTAATTTTTAAATAAGCTTTTTATTTTTGTGTTTTAAAGATGGATGGAATATTCAATGATTAAGAGGTTTGTAGCTTACAGACTGTGAAGTGTGGTTCAGTCTGATGTGAATGCACTCATAAATACGCAGTCTGGGTTGCAAGGTGCTTGTTCCTACAGCCAACACTGTTTATGGGCAGCTGGAGGTGCTCTTCTCTCACGCTGTGCTCTTTGTATTTGAAATCTCATTTTAACTAATTATCCTTAAATAATAATATCTGTTTTGGCTACATTCAGGCATAACTGAGTTATTATCCGGTCCATTCTACGGAGATATTTAATTTTAAGATGCTTAGATGTGGCAGAGATAAAACTGTGTTATTGATGTCCCATCCGACATGTTTTTCCTCTTAAGGGATGTATTTCTTATTGTGATTAAAAGGGTTTGACTGACTTGGTGGGCTTCTGAGCTTTAATTTCATTGATATTTCTATGTTGAAGCACAGAGGCTGTGAATCAATTGGTTCGGATGTACTCAGAGACTGCAATAATACTATTAAGCTTATAAATTCCTTGAGTTTGTTCACATCATGTATGTTTTGCTGCTTTTCTCCAAAATGGACTTCTAGTGGATTTTCCTTGCCCCTGTGCTGCTCCTTTGCTGTCATTTATATGAAGTTTCCTGGATTCTTTTCAAATTCTTCACTGTGCTCAATTCTGACAAGAAAAGCATTGTTTTTTTTCATGAGGGCCTCTAAGTTAGCAGGGGAGGTCTTGAACCATGTCTGAATTCCCTCGGGTCTCTTGTGGGTATTCTTACCAACACTTCACGTGAAGGGCTGACTTTATTTTATCAAGAAGAAAGCCTCATTTTGAGCCTTGGAATGAAATAAATGACTGAAATTGCAATGCTAGTTGATATGACTAATGCAAAAGCTCTTATTATGCTTGCTTCTTTGGCAGGCAGTTTGAGTAATGCTAGTAATTAGTGCCTTTGTTAGGAGGATTTGGGGGACCTGTGGGGGTGGCCGAGACCAAAAGAACAGCACTGAGTCAAGGCAGGGCATAGAAAGCATGGTCTTGCTCTAGCACAGGAGGAGGCGATAGGAAAATGTGGTTATCTGTCATCTGGTCAACCTTACAAATTACCAGTTTCTTGAATTACTGAAAGCAAAAAGCAGCACAGATGTATGTGTTTCTGGTGGTTTATATTTGCGTGCAGAAGGAATTGGAGTGACAGTATGTGAAGTCCAATTAAATTTCTCAAGAGGAAAAGGGTTTTTTGAAGCAGGCCCAGTCTGTGTCGTCTTTCAGGCAGTGCTTGAAAAGTCTGGTCTGCTTCCCATCCTGCACTTCAGCTGGGTCAGTGCTGATGGACTCTGAGATAAAGTACTGGGTTTTGTTGAAATAACCTCAGAACTAAGCATCTTAAGCGTTAACGAATTGAATCCGTGCTATGTATAACCTTGAGGTGTGTTTTAAAAGGGCTGTAGCGCAGGTATAGTTAACTCCAAGGCTATCTGGGGTGGTGCTGGACTTCTGAAGCCTCAATTTGGTTCTTTTTCAAGAGGGCACAATCCATTTGGTGTGATCCACAATCCATGTCTTTCTTTGAAAGCCTTGTTCCATATTTTGAAAAGATAAAACTCTTTTCAGTGCATAAGCTTTGCAGGTAGCTTTCGTCTGCCTGGCCTATGTTCAGCCCACAGAGTGAGAGACGAAGGGCCAAGGACCTGGTGTCCAATGTGTAGGTGTTTTAGGGACTTTAGTTTTGGTCTAGATCTAAACCGAGCCTCCTCAATTGTTCATTTGCACAAATTGCTTTAGGATTTGATTTTAATTTCTTTTGCAAAATGTCACAATGTGGTGGTTACATTGCAATGTCAGGTGGATGAAGTTGAACTTGACAGTTTGATGGGAAGATTGAAGGGTTCACCTGAGTGTGACTCACTGTGTGGTGATCACTTTTCTTGTAGAAGTGGAAGGAATCTTAGGAAAATCAGAAAAACACCTCAGTGGTTTTGTTGCGTGTCTTCTGTCACCACATGCCACTGACAGAGGGACTTCTAGAGACAGCAGGTTGTATTACGCGCCCATTTGGGTTGTCTCCCAGGGAATGCTTGAACTCTGAGAAATCTGTGTCTTCAGAAACAGCTCCTCCTTTATTCAACTTTGCAAAGTGACTGCTAAGGACTCTAGACTTCCCACTCCATTGTGTGCCAAACCAAAACTGCACGTATAATTTTATGTACACTGATAGAACTCTGGAATTTTCCATTTAGCCGTCAAAGAAATGAATTGATGGTGGTGTTATTCCTGTAACAGTGGTGCCTCCTCTAGTGAATATAACGGCCTTTCGTATTTGACTAGTACTCAAAGAATCAGTGTAGCATCACTGTTGTGTGCTCCAGTTTGTATAATTCAGTAGAAAGTATAATAAACTAAGTAATAAATCCTTTAACTTCTTGTTTGTATTTCCTTTCAGTTTTGTATATGGAAGATATTTCAAGTAGCAGTGTTATTCTTTGGTGTTGTTAGAGATGTGAAACTTGTAGCTAAAAGATGATCTCGCAGTCACATGAAATCTATTTTTATTTCAATACTTGCTGTACCTAAAACTTAGTTACAAAAAATAATTTCAAGTTAACATTTCTGTAGTTTTTTTTACTTCTTCAGATGGACTTTATCAGATTTTTAGGGAAAATTGTGGACTCTTTTCCCAAGGAGATACTCATTGGGTCGCTGTGTGGTTGTGCTAAAGTTCACGTGCTATTAATGGGCTTGGCTGAGGGGCATGTGGATAAATCTTGTCTTTTTTTCACTGCAGGTCCAAGGAGCTAATAAAGGAAGCAATCCTTGACAATGACTTTATGAAGAATCTGGAACTTTCTCAGATCCAGGAGATTGTGGATTGTATGTATCCCGTGGAGTATGGCAAAGACAGCTGCATCATCAAGGAAGGAGATGTGGGTTCCCTGGTGTATGTCATGGAAGGTATGGTTTAAAAAGCTGATACTTATTTCTTTTTTTCAGCTCATACGGAGACGAAAACACTATTTCATGGGAAAAATAATTTCAAAGAAAGAAGTTAAAGATGTTGTCTAAATATGGTTGTTGAAAAATTGTGTGGACTACTTTTGCCTGGAAAATTTCCGAGTAGATTTGTGTGCCTCCCTATATAAAGAAAGAGGGTGAAAGCTGTTAACCTTGCACTGAGATCCGTTGGAATAAACCTCCACTAAATATAGTTCTTTGGCTTTGAGGCAGTACCAGTGGTTTACTGTAAATAATTATATATAAATTATGGACTTAACAGAAAGAATGGTGTTATGAAAATGAGAAATGACTATGACACAAGGAGAATATGGTGATAGCTTGCTATCTTATAGGTCATTGTGAGGACAAACTTATAAATGTTGATAAAGCACATGGGGCTCTCTGCAGAAGCAATGCACTGTATAATAGAAAATGGTATTTTTTGTCCTGTGCACAAAATAAATGTAGCATCTGCAGTTTAGCACATCTGATTTGTCACAGTATGTGTTGTGGTAGGGTTTTGTTTTATCGGTGGTACATGAGAGCAGTGGAAATTCTGTTGTTCTTGGGAGCCGTCAGGTTTCTGAAAGTCTTTTAGCAGGGTAGTTGTTGCCAGTGCTCTGCTTCTCCAAAATGTCAGCTATTTGCATTTTGTGTCTTATTCTTCCCAAGTTCTCTAACTCTTCACATGTCAAATTTGGCATATTTTATATATGTGTTTTTGTTTCTTTTTAATTGAAGTGCATGTTCATCTATAGGAGTTACTAAGCTTGATCAAACCTCATGTCCACCTACTACAGCATCCTTCTTCTGAGAGGAACTGATAATGAGTTCCGAGGCAAATATCACTGTTTTAGTTCAACTAATGCAACAAGAGAATTCTCAGTTTGATTTGGTACAATGCAAGTGGATAGATGCTTATAAAATTCTTCTTGCTCATTACCAGAGCCTTCTGGTAGACTCACAAGCACTTTGGCCAGATAAGACCTAAGGGGAATGGAGGTTTCTCACTTGCTCTTACCTTTTGAGCAAATATGGGAAAACTACAGGTTATGAATAACTCGTGTGCTTATATATACATGCACATGGGCATATTTATTTCTGAAACTGTTCTTTTAAACACAAATATTTTCAAGGTGGTAAGCCATCCTTTAAACATGGTTTCCTGCCGAGCTCTTCATGCTGTATGTTTCAAGTGCTCTTCACTAGTTTCCCAAAACAGCTTTAATGTTCTGTCCTTTTAAGGTTAAGTCCTTTCTCAGGGCACAGGTTTAATTCCTTCAGCTTTTAATATTTTTACATTTTGCACATTCGAATGGTATGAAGTAGTC
>NW_010192477.1:26947-32821 GCF_000695765.1 Mesitornis unicolor
CCGAACCAAATTATATGTTTCCACCCTCAGCATTACATGGAAAGATTTTGGGTTTTCAGTCCGTTTTAATAAAGAGGCTGCTTTGGTGAGGTGCAGGATCTGTTCTACTGCTTATAAAAATCTGCTTTAAAATAGTAGTAGAATAGCGTTTTTGTCATAGTAAAATGTGGAGGTTTTTCACCGTACAACTCTGTGCTTGCTTCCCAGAACACCACCACATCAGAGGCGCGCTCACAATTCTTTTGCTGTGTGGCTGGTTTTGGATGTTGTGTTCAATGCGGTCCCTTGAAAAGCCCCATAACAGCAGGACGCTAGCACAGTCGGCATATACTTCTGCTCAGCCTCTTCACATTCTTTGGAGACCATCTTGGGGGGTTTTATGGGCAGAACTGTTCCTACCATGGTTTGGAGTGTTGAACATGGCTTGGTACTCAGATGACCTTTTATTTGATGCTTCTGATGATGATGTACTATTACTGTCACTTCCTTGAATTTTCCAGATGTTTCTGATTGTTGGCCCAAACTCTATCCCTGAATTCTTGATTCTTGTCTTCTAAAACAAATGTGGGTCAAAGACAACTTAGCGTCTTTTGGGCGCTATAGCTTATCCTTGCTCTTCTGGCAGCCCTCTGTGTATGAGGGCATGACTTGGCTCTCCCTCAGTCTTTGGTTGGTCTTCTAACTTAATTTAAGGTTATTTAGATAGCTCCGTAAATATGCATAATGCTTTACAAACAAAATTATGAAGGGTTTATAGTCTATGTTTAGACATAATGCAATGAGTGATGATGAAGTAATGGAAATGGAAGAAGAGGTTATCAAATGGGTTGGATTATGATTATGAGAGCAGGCTCACTAGCTCATGTTGGCCCATCATTCTATGTCCTCACAGTTATTAACACCCACCACCACTCCCCAGCTATAAACTATCCTTTACTAAGCTCTACTGGAGAAACGCATCTTTGTGGGGTATTTTCTTCTCTCGAAAATCAAATAAACACTGAAAGTGTTTATTCCATTAATTCCTCTTTCTTTCCTTACTTAGGCTTATAGGAATATGAATAACAATTACTCATGGAGAGCATTTCATAACCAATACTGTTATGCTTGTTTGTAATTTATGATTCAGTGTTTGGCTAGAACCTTTTACCAGAAGTCTGAGTTATGGATTGGTGATGTTTCCATAGACTAATTTTAAGCAATAATTTAAGTAAGATGGATTTGAAAACATCCGTCATTTTCACTGTTCCTTTCTGTGTTCTCATTTATCATGGCGAAGCAGTAGTAGTGTCTGTTTTCATTTTCCTTTCCTGACGCGAGGACTCTCCTAGTTCTGGTGAGGCTGTTATAATTATTGTCCTTAAGTACTGTGGTTCTTTACCTTGGATGTTAAAATCCATATGTATGTGACATTTTCTGAGCTCGGTGAATCTTAAAAGTCTGGATAGTGATGAGGGTTGACCTCCAAGCTCTTTGTTCTTTGCTATAGCTTGATGATGCTTTCTGAAGGTAATTCCGGGTTTGTTAAGTTCCTTGGGTGTGAATGACTGTAAGCGTTGTACTAAAGCAAGAGTCAGGAAAGGGCTTGACTCCTTTTCTATGATCTCTTTGATTCTAGCAGAAAGGCAATTTCATGCTGTCCGATAATGGGTTTACATGCACAGTCATTTTTATTTGTGCATTTGCCCAAGCCTGCCCATGCTAACAGGCTTGATCTTTCCCCTCCAGTTACGTGCTCCCATGCATGTGATGACTGAGCAAAACCTTTGTATTCTTTGTCCTGTTATTTCATGTCTTACATCAGATTTCCTGCCCTCCCTGTCTTCTTTTTTGTTATCAGAAACGAGAGCAGCGCTGGCACAAACTGGTTGGACTCTAGAGATGAAAAGTCAGTTAATACAGTGAAGGTTGAGAAAAGACTGAGGTTACTGATGATGACTGGGCAAAAACTTTGTATTCTTTGTCCGTTATTCCATGTCTTACATCAGATTTCCTGCCCTCCCTGTCTTCTTTTTTGTTATCAGAAACGAGAGCAGCGCTGGCACAAACTGGTTGGACTCTAGAGATGAAAAGTCAGTTAATACAGTGAAGGTTGAGAAAAGACTGAGGTTACTGAAAATGCAAGAAGAAAATCTTTCATGCATGCTATTGTTTAGCCTATTATGCGTCAAACTGCAAAGCTGGGCAGGTAGAAGTGAACCACAGTACGGAAAAATAGGCAACTACTGCAAATTGTGATTTAGATGGGGAGAGGAGGAAGCTGAGGAAAAGGTCTTGGAGTAGAAATGGTGAGGTGCTGTCAGAGGGATATCAGAAGGAGGCACTGAGTTCAAAAGGAAGACATGCTCTTTATCTGCAGCATGCTGGGTAGAGGCAAGTGTTGAGTTTGAGAGGCAGGAGTGTGCCTCTGGCATGTGCCAGCTTCAGCTGGATTTTGTTCATCAGTCCCAACAGGAGGGAAATACCCATCAGATTGAGGAGCTTGCAGTCTAAACAGCCTCTGGCCTGAACATGCACTGATCTGGGAGCTCACTTTTAATGGTAGACTTCCCTCTTCTGGATGTGCATCTGGACTTTTTGGACTGAGTCTGCTTTTCTTGAATCTGAGAAGTTTTGTGCAAAGACTTTATTTTTTTTTTAAAAAGGGAAAGAAAAAAAATAAGCCATTGATTTATAGGTAGAATTTAGTTGCAAACTTGTCTGGTTTTCTGATGGGCTTCTGGCTGGACTTTCATGAGATACAGCCCTGAGGATCTACAGAATGGGAATTGTGCTTGTTGGAGAGCCCTTCTGGGTTCCTCTCTTTGCCTTGCTGCACTGAGGCAGATGAGGTCCTAGCATGAAAGTCCAAGGATCACTGTTTCTACCAGGTCTGAAGCCTTGGAAGTACTGGTTTGGGCTGAACTTGGGTTCTGAGTCTGAAGTGAGAAAACAAAGCTGACAGTCAGGAGCTGAAACTGAAATTTCTCAGCAAGCAGAATCCCAGATTCAGGTGTTTAGTTCTTTTGCTTATGGGCTGACTCTAGCAGTGGTCTGTGTCTTCCTGACCAGATTTCTACTTCTTGAGAAAATGAAGGCCCCCAACTTACCTGTTTTCAGACCTTCAGGACTATTGCTGGCCCCACTTTCTCCCAGTCCTTAAGACACTACATTTCTCTAGCATCACCCTGCTTGTTTACTTAGTTTAGTCATCTGAAATAACTGAATCTGATGGATTTATGGTGCGGACCACCTTAGAAATGCCTTATGTACTAACTGCAGATAGTCAAGGATACATTCATTCAGTTAACAAAATTCATGAGGTTGATGCCAATGTATTTCTTCCAGAGGAAATCCTAATAGGAGGTACCCTCAGAGAGGCACGACAACCTGAAGGGCTCCAGGAAAGGCACTATTGTATAGGTACTGGAGTGGGAGAGAAGGTAGCATCACAATCAGAGCCCAATGAGGAGATCTCCTCATGGCTTTATACCTTACCTGACCTCAAGCAGGGTTTTTGCTATTTACAGACTGTTCTGTGCATTTTAAATATTTGTCTGTTCCTTAGCAGCGGTGCCGTCATCATGATCATGAAAGTGATAACACAAACTAGGTCCTATGCCTGTGAAAGATTTCTCTTCTCTTTCTCATTCTCGGTTAGGACGTGGAGAGTCATTGGATTTGGGTGGTCATAGCAACCTGTGTTTCCTGGGTAGTGTTTTGTACAAGTTGAGCATTTCTCTTCCACTCCAAAGCTTTCCTTTAAGCCCTACAGGAAGGATGCTGGTTATAATGGACTCGTGAGGGAAATGGCACATGTCAGTTTGTCTCGGGTGGCCCTCATGAATTAGGAAAGAAGGGTTCATATGAAGCAGCAAGGTAGGAGCTGGTATTTCATCAGATTCTGAAATGGTTTGGGGCAAGGGAAGACCCCTTAATTCCCCTAAGTAGCAGGAAAACCCCACAGTTTTTGCATATCAACTGAATTGGGTAAAGAGATGCCCTTAATCTCTATCAACACTAAAAAAATTTCCCTTCTAGCTGTGCTTTGAAGGTGGAAATTAACTTACTTGTAATATAAGCAAGTATTTGTTAGGGGCTGAAATTGCTGGAAGTATTAAACTTACACACTCTGACCACCTACAGCAACAGAATCCTTCCAGGCTGATGTGACTGGTAGTGAAAAGGGGGGCGAGCGATGCTGTGGCTTATCCATCTGAACTAGTCCACACTGGCACTCTTGACTGTGGAAGTAAAACTATTTTGAGAATTAAATAAACTTATAAAAAATGTTGTCTTTCTTATGAGAAAGTATAATGTTCTAAGAGGGGTTCAACAGATTGTTTGTCTTGAAGTTTCTTTCGGAGCCAGAAAGGGTTCTTAGTAGTTAATCATATTCTACCTCCAGATTTAGTCCACCACCTCCACTTTTCTTTAAGGAAAAAAACCCAAACATTTTCCAAGTTCAGGCTTTGCAGGTTTGCATTCATTGACTTTAAGCCTTCTTTGGGCATAACATTTCTAAAATTTTCTGAAAACACTTAAAAATGCGAAAACCTGGAAAGGTCTCTTTCAGAGAGATACATTTAGATCTGTACCATGTTGACAGGTTTGAGTTATGTGTGGGTGTTACCTCACACTAATGAGGATAAATGTGATATCCCACATCTGAAATCAAATGTTTCCTCTTGTGCTCCCTCTCTGTCTGAACCTGTCAACTGCAGTATGTCAAATTTGATGGTTGCATTGTGACAGGAAAATACATCGGCAGAGCTGTAGATAAGTCAGGTGACAAAGTACAATTTTTAGGCTCTCATGTGAATAACAGTCATGCTATTATAAACAGATATTCTATTATAAACAGATTTTTTTAAGAGTCTATATTAATAGGTATAAAGAGTCCTCCTGTGTTTATTGCCTTTCCCACAAAGTGGAAGAAATACTACAGTGAGCCAGGGGAAAAGGAAGGTTAAAATACTTGGATGAACTATTTTGTCACTCATGATTTTGTATTGGCAGTGGGTGCTGTAACATTCTCCCTAACTGTCCATCTGCCAGTTAAGATTGGGGTTACACCTCTGCACCGCAGCTTGAGAACCTGAGTGAAGAAAATAACTCCACCAATACCCTGTGGGCTCCTACTTCTGCAGGCATGAAAAGGGAAGAAGCAGCTTTTTAAGTACCCATGTTGAGAAACAGCCTACACTTCCTGCAGCCCTGGTTTTAGTAGTTTTTCCTCTCCTCTTAAATTGATTTTATTTTTGTCTTCAGTCATGAAGATTTGCATTTTATTTTTAAAGACGACTTTATTTCTTGCTTCTTCAAAGCACTGAGGCATCTAATTATGACTTGCCATGTTTTTGGGAGTCAGAGATGTCTTGGGAAGGAACATATTCGTAGAAACTGCAGGATTTGACAGGATATCAAACTTGATGTTAATAAGAGGAGACAAACAAAGTCTCTGTAGCCATTTGAACTTCAGAGAGACATGCAAGAGGCTGTAGAAGACCTCCCATCTGAGATGACAGAGCTCTCTGGTCTCGTATGAGTTAAACTCTCAAAGCAACTCTTCGGCCTCTGGGGAATTTTGCTGTTGAATCAAGACCAAAGCAGGCATATAGATATCTTCTGTGTTCCTCAAGAAATCACCTTACTGCCTCCTGTGGGTTATCACAGCCTTTGCCCAAGTTTTGTGATGCCGTAAGATTTCATCATCAATCCGTTGGCCAATACATGTATTCTTGTTCTTACTTCTGAAAGCGTGCTGGAGCGTCTCACCCTTTTTTTCCTAACTGTGCAGTTACGTGGGGTGTTGTTTTTTTTGTCCCTCTAACTGAGCAATGATCACTGCAGACTCTTGGATGTTATAAATTGGGGAATGACCTGTTGGAGAGC
>NW_010192478.1:0-333 GCF_000695765.1 Mesitornis unicolor
TGGGGAAACTGAGGCCGGATGAGGCGAATCGAGGCTGAAAATGGGGGAAAAATGGCGAAAAAAATGCTAAAAATTACTGTTTTGAAAGGAAATTTCAGGGGAAAAAAGCTTTTTTTACCTATTCTGTGAAAAAACGGTGGTTTATTTGAGGTGAGAAGCCCTAAAATTGGTAAAACACCAGCGAAAGAACTGAGGAGGAAGAGCACGACGCTGCCCAGCTTTGCGCCGATTTTTGAGGTGAAAACCGAAATTTTCGGGCAAATCCCGACCACGTATTAATAAACACGAGGTCATTTCCCCCCTCCCCAGCCCCCGTTTTCCCCTGGTTTTGCC
>NW_010192479.1:0-10801 GCF_000695765.1 Mesitornis unicolor
CGTTCTGTGATTTTGTGATTCTGTGATACCTTTGGTTGCCTTAGGTTGTAAATTCTAGTA
Source organism: Mesitornis unicolor (assembly GCF_000695765.1). Classification (NCBI taxonomy): domain Eukaryota; kingdom Metazoa; phylum Chordata; class Aves; order Mesitornithiformes; family Mesitornithidae; genus Mesitornis; species Mesitornis unicolor. The sequence continues at coordinate 61 of NW_010192479.1, forward strand.
CATCTCCAGCTGTAAGTACAAGGCTAAAGCCAAGACAGTAGTTCCACAGATAATTTTCTTCGCTGTGGCTGCATAATACCTAGTGTTACATTGCTACTGAGTTGAATTAATTCTATGAAGTAAATAGCCTCACCATTGAAGATGAAAAGTGATGGAATTAATGCTTTATGGCAAATGCACTGCTTGAATATAATAAAGCATTTTTACCATGTATAGTTGAATATGCAAATACCTATCTATGTATTGACATGGCGGTTTCCAGTGCGTCAACACCTATGGGCTATGGGAGACAAGTTTTGTATGGTCGAATTCATTCAACTGCATTTCATTTCAGCACAGCCTTGCAAAATGCCTCAGGAAGGTTGTTTGGCACTTGGATGTTTAACCACGTTCTGGACATACCTGAAATTGCCTGCAATTTTCTTAAGGTAGTAGATGAAATAAAGCCTTTCAAAAAAACTTAACATGATTCAAAGTAGATAATATAAATTCATTTAAAGATGAGTAGTGTCACTATTTTATTTGACAGCATTATTTGTTAGAAAGTGCTATTTTCATTGCATATAAGTAATTGTCTGAACATTTGCATTTGTTTTTTACAGCCAACTTAGGTTACTACTAAAATACCGTGTCCCTGACAGGTTTATAATTCTGCTGACACAGGTTGGCAGATAGATGAGCATCTCCCATGGAATATAAACATAAATTTCAATGAATAAATAAAACAGGGTCTGTTAGCACAGTCATCAAAAGAGAAAAGCCTCATAAGAAAATAACAGAAGGCTTTTGACCCTTTAAATTATAGCTCAGTAGCTCAGTGCTACAATGAACTGTGCTCCTTGGTATCGGTGGTACTCTGACTACCTCCGGCATCAGCTTGTATGCTATTCACATCAAAACTCCCATGGAAGGTCACATTGCTCCCAAAACTAAGTAGGAAATAAATGACCTGAATACTCCAGGTTCTACATCAGAGAAAACCTTTTATGCTGTTTTGCAAGATTCAGGGCTGTGCATTTTTAGTGGGCTGTAGGAAAAAGGAAGATATTTGAATATTTCTGAGTGTTTTCTGTTTAACTTAGGCGATTTTAACTTTGAAGAGATTAGATAAAGTAATTTGAACAAACATTAAAGCATGTAGGTGCCATATTATTATTAATTAGCACTCACTTTGAGAAGCATTTCCCAGGTGTGGGGTTAGAACTTTGTCCCGCTGGCTTTGCAGGAGGCAAACTGAGTACTGACTCTCAGATTATCTGCTGGTGTGACTTCAGTGAGGTTTTACAGTGAGAAATACTGTCCCACTGCTTATCTTTTAGCACATCTTTGAGCACAACTTCCTCTTTTTTTATTTTTAAATTAAGAAAAAGGTGAGCAATATTGAATAGTTAGGCATATTGACATCTGTAAAGTTGATTCTGCCTACATCGTTTGCGAATTTAGCACGTCAACACTAACATAGTATTCTCCTTGCTAGAAGAAAATTTTCTTTTAGAGCTAAGATTGAGTTTAGAAGTTCAAGACAACTGTCTAGCAAGCTAAATCATTGCATTTTGTTTACATTTATACATAATATATATGTATATGTAGCTACGAGTACATAGGAAACATCTATATATCCAAAATAGGACAGACTCCAAACATGGACATGCTGTAAATACAGCTCAGTAGCAAATGCAAAGGAGGGTTTATTTCAGGGCTTGAGTTTGAAATCCTCACGCCTTTGAGGATGTAATTAACACAGTATAGGGTTATGGGTATTTTTTGTTCCATTAGTCAGGCACTTGTGCTTGGTCCATATCTGGATCTTGGCCTTTAGAACCTTGAGTTCCCCACCATCCTGTGGCAGCTATCTTCACTGCTGACATTGTGATCAGGAATAGTGATGCTAAAATTTACAGGCATCCTGTCAAGCAGCTGAGCTGTGTGACTGTAAGCATAACTGAGCCAACATAAGCCAGCTAATTACAGTGCTGAAATGGATGAACCGATCCAGTGTGGGACCCTCGGGTGTTCCCACCTCTCTGCCTGCCTTCCCAGCAGCTGTAGCCCCAGCTGAGCTACCTCAATGGGAACCACTAGGGATATGTTCACTACTGCTACAAACACCACTGCTTTTGAAATCTATTTCACTTTCCCAGCTTGACTTTGGCAGTCCCTTTACTGCTTGCACCATTCCTCCCAATTGTCATTTTCATAACCATTATTTATATTACTCCCATCACTATCTTTTAACCTTCTCTGAAAGACTCATCTGTGTTCTCAGAGCAGCTAACCTGGGAATTACTGTAACAAAAGACCTTTTTTTGAATCAGCTAGATTCAGTTATTTATAGTAAGGGCCTCAGCATAGAGGAAAGATGTGGATTTTTTTCTTTTCTCATGGGAATTCAGTATAGTTGTTAATGTTTGTAATAGTTCCAGAGACTGGAATTATTGGAACTTCCATAACAGATTCAATAATGTATGTGGGAAAGCTTTGTTTTTCCTCCAAACAGATTCAGCCTGTCAGCAGGAGATTTTTACAGTGCTAATTCTTTGATTTCTGTATGTAGGGTTGTGGGGTTTTTGTGTGTTTATACATTTTTACATTGGAGTTACTGTAACTTTGCCTCTGGCTGAAATTCATCATTGGCACTTTGACTTTTCACTATTGACAAATATTTTTAAAAGGTGTTGCATTTATATGCTACATTTCTTGAATAAGAGTACCTTGGGTAGATAAATACAATGTGTGAAAATGTTCTTGAAGAAAATAAAGTTGGGTAATTTATAATTTAATAGTTGAAAATATGTCTGCAAACAATTGATAAATAATAAAATAACTGATAAATAGAATTGTCTATGTCCACTAGGGAGAACTGTTTTCAGCTGAAAACTTTTCCATTAACAGCAACTCTTCTTTGCTCTTTTAATTTTTTTTTTCCTGCCTGTCTACATTAGTTAACATACCTTTGTTCTCATTTACATTCACTGTTTACTCTGGTGTTCTTTTATAAAATAGAAGGAACTCTATTTTCATGCCTGGCCACCCTTACTAATTTTTAAGACCTTGTTTTTAATTCCTATGATACAGGATTTGGGAGTCTTGGCATTTCCAATGCAAAAATGCATTGCTGCTCATAGCAACAACTTCCAGATCCACAGCGGTCAAGCAGTAAGCTGCATCTAAGCAGTCATGTTACGTTTCAGTAGTAGTATGCAATAGGAAATAAGGATAATTTTATGGTCATTACACCCACAGATTTGCAGTACAGTGAATAACGAGACACGAGATGAAGAGCAAATGCTTTCAGCAGTTATATGAGGGTGGTTAATGCATAGTAATTTTTCACTCTGGAATGGTTTATCCGTGGATGAGATCAAAGCTATGTTGTAACATACCATGATTTGTGAATAAATAAACCCAAACACACCCCTATTTATGAGAGCTGTGAACTCTGGAAGCTCAAAACTTAAACATGGTAGAATTCTTGTTGCTCCTGCTGCAGCTATACCTTGCCAAGGTACTGCTTCTTTTCAGGCCATTTTTCCACTGTGCAAATTCCTCTTTGCAATAGCAGTATCTAATACAATTTCATCAGCAAAATATTAAACGCTGATTAGAAATTACTATTGGCCTAATCCAAATACAATTAATTTCCCACTGTCTTGAAGACTAGCATAAAGTATTTACACAGGAAGTGTAAATAACTTGCATTGGGAAGCAAGATTGCTCTGACACTGCAGACTTGAGTCTTTTACAAGGGCTGACTTTCCCCTAAAGCACTCACCAGCTGCTATAGTTAGAAATGAGAGGGAGAATTTGATGTTGAAATTTTTATCCTACCAAGACTGTTGTGAAGACATCTCCTGACAGGAGTCTGGCAGGACAGATCTCTAGCTCTGTCCCCAGTCTGTGCAAAAGCACACATCGCTTCATCGCTCTCCCCTTGGCTCCAGCAGTCGATAAGGAGCAATGGTTACAGTCTCACTGAGGAGAGGAACAAAGCACGGTACAGTTGCAGTAGACTGCCTAGCACCATAGTTTTAACAACCTTCAAACTGAAGTGTTTAGATTCTAACCTCCAGAAACAATGAAAAAAAAGATATATCACTAGGTTGACTTTTCTATTTAGCTTTCACTTCATAATAAATGGAAAATCCTATCAGATCTGCGTGTTTCATTTTGCTTTCAGTGAGATAGGATTCTTTTCAGAATTTATAAGATTAAAATTCCTAAAATTCTGATAGATATTAAGTACAATTTCATGTTGGATTTGTGATTTTTCTGACAGTTCAAGAGACTTACTTAAGCCGCTGTAGTAGGAATCTGCTCACCTGAGATCAGATTCTGGTATGCTCTCAACTACTTGCATGACAAAGTTATTACCTCATCTTTAAAAGCCAGTCTTAAAACACTTTTTCCTTCCTCTGGGTGGGCTGACTTGTACATACTTATATGCAGTGCCTAGTATAACTGCTGAATTTTTAAATAAAATCACCACCAAAAACCAAAGCACAAACACATTAAAATAAAAACACTACCAAAAAAACCAAGGTGCAAACACATTAAAATACTATTGTAAGCTACATGGTTCTGTTGCATTTGAAATACTTCATAAAAGCAAGGTGTCTTTGCTCCAGAATTTCATTTCAAAGAAAAAGAATGTTTTAAAACCATTGACATAGGATTTTCCAATTTTGTTTTAAATTTACTTTTCTATTTTTTACTAGTTTACATTATTTGAATGAAAAAGCTTTTTTTTCCAGTTTTTTTTCTAGATATATTTTGGAGTGAGGAACAGTAATTTTCAGCTCTAATTCTGATTTCATGAAGCAAAACTTCCATCCTTCCCACGCTTCTAACATCCCATTAGCACTGGACATGCTCCAGCCTCCCTGCCAAACCAGGCTTTGCTGTGAAACTGTCCTACCAGGGCATCTTGTAGACAAAGCACTGCATCTTTTGACTCCTCTGTCATTACTCGGTTGCATTGACAACTTTTTCTAAAAATCTTGAAAAGAATTAGCGCAAATACTGATCTGGAAATTCTCATGAGAACTCTTATACAAAATGATGAAGTGAGGCAAAGTCAAAATAAACTGAAATATTTGGCTTGAGTCCTCTTTTCTTCACTATAAATCACTAATAACTTATTGAACTCTCTTAAAGCTGATTTAAACTGTAATGGGAAGTTGCGTTGCAGCGGAGTGCATGTGCAAAAGAAAACATTACTGGAAATACTGATTTGTAACAATCATGCCGAAACAACATGGAAATACTTTGACTTGCAAAGATTTTGTGCATAATACATTCTCAATGAGTTTAAAATCAGTTTTATTCTGACCCTGTTTATTTATTACCAAGTAGCAAGCACGTGGGGCTTTTTTTTCTGAAAGTAGTTTGAGACAGTTTGTTCCCCACGCTGCAGCTCCACTGACTTACAGCTCCTGCAGCTCAGGAAGCATCTCTGGATGTGCCTCTGGTCTGTCGAGTGCAAGGGAGAAGGGTTTTTGGGGCAATCTTGCTTTTATGACATAACTTATAAATGAAAAAATCACACAGTGAAACACTATAGTGCCAGAGTCACTAACATATACTCAATTTAAATGAGCAGATATTGCAGTTTTACATAGACTATGCTTTTAAAGGATTTTTCACTTAATTTTTAAATATGATCTAGCCAGAGAGAATGAGAAATTAAACATCCATTAAAAAAAAGACTCTTTCCTTGTGCCAAATGAAAAAAATCTTTATCTTTAATAATATGAATATTTAAATAGCTTCTGAGCTGGGTCATTTGTGGGTTATCATACAGGGCTATTTTTACTGAAATTGTCACATACTGTTGAGTTTTCCAAACTGCCACACCTAAGCAAAATTACAGATAATGTATAGCTTTTATATAGTATTTTAGATATTCAGAACACTGATTCTAGGTACCAAAAGTGTTTCACAATCACTGATTGGTCACTACAAACACATTATCATCTAGCAAGATGAAATTCAATTAGAAGGATTAAGTCCTTGGTTTTAAGATGAAGGCAGTACAAGAAGGAGCATCAGAATTCAAGAATTACCATATATGAAACTTGACGTATTGTTATTTCAAATTTCTTATACAATGAGGCAGAAACTTGCAAGTGACTTTTTAAGAACAATAGGGACTGGAAAGTGGTGCAAAACCACAGGAAGAATAAACTGCTTTAGAATCCTAGGATCCCATGGGTCCAGACTGTCTCAAATGAGGTAAAAACATTTGTATTTATGATACAGGATGACCTCTTTCATTGTTGTAATAGGGATGAGAAAGAAGAGGAGCAAGTCAGGAGGAAATATTTGATGCATCACCTGGCTGACCAGAAAATGCACCATTAAGTTGTAACTGACACTTCTAGACTGCATACTGAATCGTGTCCTTACCATGAACTTGAGTGTCTTCTAGCAGGGTATGTAGCAATAAATGCGTATATTGTACCTAATGGACTGCTTGCAATATTATCCTCGACTTCCTCAGCAAACCTAGACAACTTGGGCAAATCTGCTTTGGCCATGTGAGGTGGAATGCAGATAAAATACAATTTAAAAAATGAACATAGATAGGAAAAAGATAAAAACAGACCCAAAAACCTTAGGTGTTTTGTTGTTAGAATGAGAAATAAGGCTTGAACGTATCCAAGAACATAGTTCTTTGAAGTATCAGAAAGGAAATACCAAGTGGAACTCAATAATGGCGTAACTGAAAAAAAAAGAAGAAAGGCTAAGTTTGTATGAATGAGATTACCTATTGTACCAATATGTTACTGACTAAAATCAGTTTGTAGTCTTCTGCCTACCTCATCTAATTTGCACTGAGTGAGGTGAAAGAAGATGGGAGCTGAGCACAGTACATCAGGTCATCAGGGAGAGGGTACACTGGGTCATACTACAGTGTAGTGCTGGCACTGGCCCACAAGGATGAAAAGTACGGGCTGGTTTTATTAAGAAAGTATTAATTAAATAGGGCGAGAGAACAGAATGAATGATACAATCATTGGCTCTGTAATTGGTGATGGCCTTTGTCGTGTCGTTACTCTTGTTATTGTGTATTAACAGCCCTGGGTACCTGAGGGCTTCTTATGACAGATGCTGCCCATGTGCATGCATAAATACTTACAAGCGTGCGCATCTATCTATCTACCTATCTATCTATCTATCTATGCTGACAATAATGAGAAGGCCTTTGGCTTAAGGTGTTATAAAAATTTGAAGCAAATAGTCAATATGTAAGATATGTCATGAGGTAAGGAGTGGTGTTTCTTCTTAGTAATGACTGTAATACCTGAAAAAGTGATTTATGGAATTTAAGAGGAATAGATAAAGGCAACAGAAATATTGAAAAAACGAGAGAGAGAGCAATAGTCGAGGAAGAAAATACACTGAAAGATGCCGGCAATTGGCTTGGTATATATCAGTGCTGAAGAAATTAGGAGAAAAATAGCAATTCTGACTCTACCTGCAGGTGCTAATGCTCTGTTGCTTCACACAGCTTTATGGACTTCAACAAGCGCAGATTCTTGCCCTAACAGGTTCAGAGCTAGAGGAAGACAAATAATACATTAATCCAGTTTCCTCATTCAATTCCATTTCTGTAGTCACCAATAGACACTTTAAAGAATGTCTTCTGAGTTGATATTTAGGGTGGTCCAATATAAAAAGAGAAAGCAATGGAACTACTTTCCTCAACCGGTTATAAAACAACTTTAAAACCTTCATATCTCAAGGCCTACAGAGAACAAACAGCCAAAACTTTTATTTGAAGCTAATTCTAAGCTTATTTTTGCAGCTGCCTACTCTCACCTTTCTTTGTGTTGACTTTGCTGGGTCAGCACTTCCACTGTCAGTCTGGTTCACTGGAAGGGCCATGGCCGGAGGAGCAGGTTGACTCAGCAAGTGCAAGAGCAGCAGCGCAGTTGCAGCCAGTGTCAGCAGGAGGATTTGAAAGTTGTTCCTTAACTTGCTTTGCAACCTGTTCAACCAAACAGATGGAGAGCAGAGGCAGATGCAAGGGCAAAAAGGAGTAAGAATGCAAGGGGAGAAGGACAAGGAGTGGAACATTACAAGGTGACAAAGAGAGTGAGGAAAAAGTGAAAAAAGTTAAATAGGAGTTGATCGAAAATTCCTAGACCATCTGAAAGAAATATAATTGATTACTGTATTTTTTTTCTTAGACTTTAATGGGAACTTCATATTTACCTAAACAACAGAAAGTTCCAGGTGTGAATGCATATATGTACGCTTCTTTTTTGTGGAAGTATTTGTCCTAATATTTGTAAATAAGCCTTTAATTATTGGTGTTTATTGCTGCTGGTACATTGTACCTGACCTAAGTGTTAGCCTACATAGTGGCTTATTCAAGTTAATTTTTTCTTGTAGTTCCTTGCATTCAAATTGCTCGCTGAAAAAAATAATCCAAAAAAACACAAACAAACAAACAAAATCCTACAAAAACCTTGCAATTTTACTGTATCATCCATATTCAATATACAATTTAAAATGATCAGCATAGCAGATTTGGTAGCTTGTCATGCACTTTGAAAATCTTAGTTATTCAGAGAATTCTAGAATAGATTTGCCGAAGTTGCTGAAATTACTCTACCTTTAGTGTAGTGCAAGAATACTGGTTTTTGTTAAGGACATTACTAATACTTGCTAAGTTTCACTAATATTTAAATATATTGCTTGGTATAATGTTTTAAATTGGTGTTTGGCAATTAATATAACCCATGCAATCATCATTCATATGTTATTTTACTCATAATTAGCTTTTGCTGTGGTACACATCTTCATTACTCAGCAATTCCTTTACAAATGTTTATGAAAGGTTTGAGTGCAGTTGTCACTCTGTATGAACCGGTTATACTCTTGGTTTACATCAGGTTGCTGTTTGTATGTGATATTTAATGAAGTCTTAATATTTATAGAAACACTTTACTGGTACACGTGTTAAACTTCTGAGAGAAAATAAGGGGCCTTTTAATTGCTCACAAAGACTACAGAATAGGTTCATTAAACAATCTGTATTGTATCTTCTCATATAGCATAGGTACACTAACCAGTTAAGTAAGCTAAATTTGGCTTATTTAGGACAACTCCACAATAGTTGTGCATTTCTAGCTCATGAATGATAACATTGACTGAATAATTTGGTAAGGGTTTGATCAACTTTCTCACACTGCTTCAAGATCAGAGAAGGATGGCGTTAAAACGCACACCGCTAAGGAAAAATAATAATCTAATTTTACTGAAGATGAACAAAATTAGCCTTCATTTGAATATGCAAGCATGTATAGCATTTGGCAACTTAAAACTGTCCTTCTCTGAGGACACAGGAGGCGGTGCTGGAACTGCCTTATTCCATCTCAAAACTTTTTTAGAGGATTCTCCACATGAGTAAGTGCTAAATAATAGTAATAAGCAGAGACTGAAACAAACTGCTGGTATCTGAAGGGTGTCAACACAGTCAAGATAAAGAACTGGGAGCTCTTCAAGCGAGTCGGGGTGTGACAAAATCTGTACTGATGAATGCTGACATCCTGAATAAAATCACTACATGACTTCACGTAGGTCAAGAAACTACATTGTTTCCCTGAGCCACAATGACAGCGGGGTGACAGAGATTAATAGCTTTGTATTGACTGAGCAACTTCCAGTTCCTTATCTTTGTCAAGTCAAGGCTCTGTCCAAGAGCTGAAATTGTTATTAGACTTATAATTGCAAAGACATTTAAAGGGTTTCCCCTTAAGGGACTATGAAATCCAATAAACCTTTCATAAAACCTCAAGCATTCAAGTGCAAAACCCTTGTCTCGGAGACAGGCATGCCTACAGCTATAACAGGGGAAACCTTGAAGCCTCATACATTGAATAATGTTTGATTTATGAAGTTGGTTTTGAATTTGTATCAGTTGTTTTATTAAAAATATATGAAAGAATGTTTTAAATACGAGTGAGCTGTTTTCACTTCTGTCTTGATCAAGTACTCCATGTGTCTGAGCTGGAGGTCTTTCTTCACCTGTCACTTAGATTCATGAGGGCTCAGAAATACTGAATTTGTATTGCTAATTTAAGGCGCTTAATTCAATTTGGATGAGATTAAATCTCAATTCCTCACTGAAGTTTCAAAATAAAAGCTTTAGGATCAGGCTTGGGTTTCTTTATTATTGTTGATTTGTAAGGAAATGTTTTCAGCATGTAAAGAGTTTTCAGTGCCTTATGTCAGATTTACTTAATGAACCTCTTTGAATGAGAGAACGCGGTGGTTCAAAGCAGTGCATTTAATGCTTCTCACTCTGGCTCGCTTAGAGCCTGGCTCAGTGTAAACCGAGAGCTTGCACTAGCCTTGGAAGATACTGCAATCTTCCTTTTGTTTAAGAAACTTGAGCTTTGCTAGGAAATGATTGTGGCTTGTCAGTAACCCACACTGTGATTTTTTCTGTTACTCTGTTTATTTATTTAAAAAGCTTAAAGGCTTGAAGTGGTGCCAGTTCTAGCAATGGGCACTGCAGTCACTTTGCTGCGGAGCCAACCGCATTGCATGGTGCAGAGTAATGTAGAATCTGCCCTGTCACTTTAAAGAAGGGAAATCTCATGAAACTCTGCCATGTTACATCTAATAACTTATAAACTCTGATGATTTTGGTTTTGTTGAGACATTAAGAAATAAACAGTTTACATAATTTAAAAGTATCTTCTTATTTCACAGAATCACAGAATCACAG
>NW_010192480.1:0-1415 GCF_000695765.1 Mesitornis unicolor
CCCTCCCGGCACCGGCGCTCTCTGCCGGTACTGTTCGCTTGCCGGCTCTGCCTGATGTACCACGCGATGGTGGACTTTTCCGAAAGATACCTGGAAAGGTAGGATTTGCGCTTCCTGCAGGGAAAGGCGAGGCGCTTTGCAGGGGATGGTTTGGGGGCGGTGCAGGGCGACGGGGCTGGACGTGGCTTTGTGGCCGTGCCAGGGCGCATATCACTGTATAGGGGTGACTCCAGACAGAAGCTACCACTTTCTTATGAAGCCTTACTTTTCCTGTGGTATTTTTAAAAAATCATCTATTTTTATTTATTATTTATGTGTCTATATTTATTTATTTTGCCGTGGCAAATCGCAGATGAGGGGCTGAGTGTGCCTGCAGCTGCCACAGCCTGGTTTCATCCTGCTTGCTGTTTATTTACGAGTGTGTGCAAGAGGAGCAACAAGTTTTAAGTTGGGGAACTTAAATTTAGGTGGTGCTTGCTGGTTTATCACAATTGGCAAAACTGCCTCCGAGCTGCGACCACCTGCGAGCCCTGGAGACTGCCGTGCGGCCAGGGCTGGTGCTGTGCAGGGGTCTGTGGGGGCAGCCCACCAGTGCTGCAGACGTGCACAAGGGCTTTTCAGTGAAAAAAAGCATTTTGAAAGCCGCGGCTGTCTGGCTAAACTGGGAACGCAGCTAAAATTGTTGCTCGGGGCTGCGTGGGATGGCCCTGTCCCGTGCGGCGGCTGGTCCTCGGCTGCCGGCGCGGTGGTGGGAGGAGGATGGTGTTTGTTTGGAGTGTGAGGCTTCGTGGTTGGATCCGCTTTTCCCACAGTAGCGCTGAGCCGGTGCAGCAGCGGGGCGTGTGCCCTGCTGGGACCACAGCCCGGGTGATGCAAAGGCAGCGAAACTGCCCCCGTTCCCCACAAGGGCACAGATGGTGTCGGGGTCTGAGAGGAGTGACTGCCCTCTCAAATCCTCCCGTGGCTCAGGGTGCTCAGCACCTTGCAGGACTGTGCCCTGGGGCTGTTGCCGCTGTTTTTTTCCCAGTGGATTGCTGTATTTTATCCTGGGACTGGAGGGAGCTGTGAGTCCAGATAGCATCGCTGGGAGTAGGGTACGCCCCTCCTGTGCCCCTCATGTCCCCAGCCAACCCTGGACATGCCTTGGCCAGGCAGAGGTGGCTCCTCCAAGCATCCTTGCGCAGACCCCACAGTGTGGGACCCATAGGAGGTGACAGGGGTGACCTGGCCATGCCACTCTGGGAGTCTGTCCACTCCGATGACACCGCCAACCCTGGCACAGGATGAGCATCCCCTGCCACCCTGCGCGTCCCCTGTGCGTCCCCTTGGTGCCGTGGTGTCATGCAGAGTTGTGCCACGAGGGGGCAGCATCGGCCGTGCCCATGCTCACCCGTCGCCTCTTCCACCTTCAGCTC
>NW_010192480.1:1568-1788 GCF_000695765.1 Mesitornis unicolor
CTAGTCTGTCCGTCCAGGGACGGGGGAGTGGGGATTCATGCGAGGTGGCAGCATGGGGTGCGCTACCAGTCCCAACTGTCCCTGTATTGAGATGTCCCCACGGCTGTACCCGCCCTGGACTGGCACCAAAGTGTGAGCACCCGTGAGTCACGCGTGGGTCCTCAGTCCTGTCCCTGCAGGGAGGACACAGTGAAGCACCGCTGTCCCTGCTCAGCCCCGC
>NW_010192481.1:0-30969 GCF_000695765.1 Mesitornis unicolor
CGCCAGAAGTCCAAAGTGGCAGTTCTGTTATTTCTATCTATTTCTATTCTATTATATCTATTTCTATTTCTATTTCTATTTCTATTCTATTATATTCTGTCATTTCATGATCACTATGCCCAAGGCAGCCTCCAACCATTACATCCCCTACAAGACCTTCTCTATTAGCAAACACCAGGTCCAGCAGGGCACCTTCCCTCGTGGGCTCCTTCACCAGCTGCGTCAGGAAGTTATCTTCTGCATACTCCAGGAACCTCCAGGACTGTTCCCTCTTTGCTGTTTTGTATTTCCAGCAGATATCCGGGAAGTTTAAGTCCCCTACAAGTACAAGGGGAAGCAATCGCAAAGCTTCTCCTACCTGCCTATGTAATATTATATCTATCTCTTCATCCTGGTTTATTGGTCTATAGCAAACTTCCACCATGATATCTGACTTGTTGGCCTTCCCCTTGTTTCTCACCCATAGGCACTCAACCCTATTGTCACTATCACTAATCTCTATGCAGTCGTAGCACTCCTTAACATACATGGCCGCCCCACCACCTTTCCTTCCTTGCCTATCCCTTCTGAAAAGCTTATACCCATCAATGGCAGCAACCAATGGTTTGGTGAGGTCTTTCTTCTGTTGTCTCCTACCAACACCTGTTTACTGTCTCCCCTCCAGGGGAATTTGTATTGGAGCATTGCCATGTTGTAAATCCCAAAAAAACCTTAGCCTTTCTTGGAAAGAAAGTGAGCTCCCTCCTAAAGTACTACAGATGCAAAGCATTCCTTGCAAATGCACTGGAGAAAGAGTATTTTCTGTGGTTCTTTTTTGGGTCCAAAATGAGCAAATTCCTTCTGAGAAGTGTTTCCAATTTTGGAATGGCGGATGTGGTTCTACTTTGAAGCTGCAAATAGAAGCAGGATCTGTTGTTACTAATTCCTGGAAATCAGTAGTGTAATTGTTCCAAGTAAATAAAATTGTCTCTCATTAAAGAACAAGCAGTATTACCACTGAAATCTTGGAATTATTTGCAGTGAACAGTGTATCTGGGAAGTGAATTTTAGATAGTTTTCTTTTTCAAAGTGTCTTTTCAGCAGATGTTTTTGATCTTATGAGGTGGCAGAAATTAATTGTGAGGATAGCGACGTGAAACCCTTTGTCTGGAAGAAATCAGTAATTTAATTCAAGAAATTGTCCTGCATTTGAGTCTTAAGCTGTATTTTTCAGGAGTTTGTGGCTTGTTTGGTTTTTTGTTTGGTTTTTTTTTAAAGCCATGTTGGGGAATAGGAAAAAAATTACTTCATTTTTCTTTCTTAATCTCAGGTAACCATGTTGAATAATATAAATGGGCTTCAAAATTGAAGAAATAAGAATTTTGTTTTTATAATAAATTATTTATTTTCCATATTGGCTCACATCTGGTTTGTAAAACTGAAATAGAGACTGATCTCGGGGGATTTGCAGCATAATTACTTTATCATGTCTCCAGCTCCTGTGAACTTTGAGGGAGAAAGCTCACAGGTATTTTGCATAATCTCCAAAACAGCTAATTTTTTAATGATGGCTCTCCTGTTGAAGGCTGAATGCATTTAGCATTTTAAATTGCTGAAAAAAGCGGTAAGAAACACTAAAATGTAACTTCTTCCTTAGAAATTCTGCTATTGTAACACTTTTCTTGATAGTTTTCTGTTTAAAAAAAACCTTCTAGGACTTCATTCTCTAATGTCCCTAGCAGCAAAACAATGTGGGTATCCTGCATTGCAAAGACTGACCCTAGTGCTGCAAAGCCTTAATTATGTGCTCTGCTATGACCCGTAAGTATTCACAGAGGCTTCTGTGAAATCAAGATAGACAACTAGAAAGTTTTGTCAGAATGGAGTCTTGCTCTCATCTTCTTCTTGAAGTACCTGATGCTGTTCCCTGTGCCAGGTAGTTGCCTAGTCTTTTCAGGTTTGCAACTCCTCTTGTCAACAGCGGTGGAAATGTGTGCTTTGGAAGTGGTGTGGGAGTCTTTTGGTTTGGGGAGAATTGAGAGGCAGGAATTTGGGAGCTTTGGCCATGGGTGGTGCTGGTATCTCAGCAGCCCCTTTTGTGCTCTCACATGATCCTCCTTTCCTCCTTGCCTGTTGTGCTTTTAGCTCTTTCCAGTGTGGCTGTCTTTGACAATGTCGGCTGCCTAAGATTAACTGATATGCATCCTCAAATAACCTATGTTTGACAAACTGGTGTTCTCCTATATTAGGGTTCAGTGCATTGAGTGAGATGAAATGTGTCAAGTGCACTGAAAATTATTACTAAATGACAACAAGAAGGGGAAAAAAACCCTGCTAATGCCACTGACAGAGGATGATGCAGCACTGATTCACAGCATGTTAATTCCAAATGCCTCTCCATCTTTCTTTTCTTTTTAGACTGTCTAAAATTTATTAATATAATTATTGCTTCAGCTGACATCTTGTGGATTAAGGACTTGCAGATACGAAGAAAGCTGTACAAACATGTTTAGTTAAGTAACAAATCAAAAACCTTTCTAAGGGCAAGAATACCTGCCCCCATTCTGGTCTTCTAATAAACATCAAGCTTAAAGCAAAAATGGTAAGAAGTCTTGTCTGATGCCAGTGATATTCTGTGAGAAGGGGCAATGTCGCCTATTTTACAAGTAGGGTGCATTAAATATTTAATGCATCAGAGGTGAGGCATGAGCCTAGAGAATAATGTAAATAGTGTTTTAAAGCTATTGTTAGTGCAAAGAAGTTGAAGTCCTTTTAGCATGCAACGTTTGTGAGCTATTCAAGACTGCTGGAATTTCAGGAAGAATGAAATTCAAGTAGAGGCCCCTTCTCATAGCATTTCTTTTTACCACTTCTTTCCAGGCCTCACTCTTTTTTTCTAATTGGCTTACATTGTGTAGTACTAAACATTTCTTTATTTTGTTTTAGTTGGAGTGGCAGAAATCCAAAATCAGTAGGTCATCTCTGCTTCCTTAAAAAAATTAAAGGGAGTTTCCTTCCACAGTGGTATTTTTGTCCTTGGATCTGTTGAAGTTGCTGTACTCCCCAGCCTCTGGATCGAGTGTTGCTTGCTGGAAGGTCAGTGATGTATTGGTTCTGCTGATACCTCAGCAGGTTGCAAACAAAATGTCAGAGATTTCTGTTGACCTGATGTGCTTTTGAAACAGTTTAAATTGGTAACAAGAAATGCATATTTCCTAATGGAGAAGGAGCTGCGGTTTCGCACTAAATGCTATTGCTGGAAATGATGCAGAGCCCACTAACGCTGTGAGAGATAATGCAGCATCTTGCAATGGAGGAGGTAACTTTTAGCATTTGATTGCATAATGAAGAAGTTACTTTGAATGGAACTTTACATGAGAGTTTAAGACTAAGATGATATAAATGTCACTTATTTTGACAGGCTACTTAAAATTGTCTGTTTATTACTTTAACTACATCATTTTAGTTGTCACTGTCAGACTGTGAAAGTTGGTAAATGAAATAAAGCAACAAAATTTAGAGTAAAGATCTGGGTAGCTGCGTGTTAGTATTTGCAGGGTGTCACTGTGCCTGTTAAATTTGAAGCTAAAATCCTGTGTTCTGTACAAAACCGGGCATGCTGCTATAAATGTAGTCTTCAGAAACCGAAGTGAAAGTTAAGGTTTTGATAGAAGCATGTGTCGATGCAGGGCACAGGCGATCTTCCACCCAAATGGGTTGTGCAGTCCTGTGGCTTAAATGGTGTATGTTAACCCCTAACTTGGGCCACTGGAAAAACTGGAGAAAAGTTACATCCTTTGGGATTTTGCTCTTAAGACTTGGATGTCTACACCAAATTTAATAGCCCTTCTGCTTCTGTCTTTTCATTTTAACTGCAGCTGATTTGGAAATACAGAGGTTTTTACAGTAGTTGTGGGAGTAAGTCAGATGGCCGTTTTAGTCTGGCTTTTTTGATGTTACAGAGGCTTGGAAAGTGTGTCGTATGGTGTTTGTACGGGTATTGTGCTCATGAGGTTGGTTGTGACTTGGAGTGTTTCCAGTTGGAACTGAGGAGCTATTAAAGATCAGGACCCTTCCATGGCACAAGTCATGGGTTACCTGGGTCTTTCTGTCACTGGATGAGAAGGTAGGTAGCTTGCCTAGACCAACAAAAATGGTGGTGTCAGGGCCATTATTCCATCAGTTAGAAAAGTTTCTTGTCTGACATGACTGAAACCAAAAAAACCTCTCATAGATGTTTTGCACATCAACTTTATATCCACTGTATCCGTTTCCTTTGAAGGGAAAATTGCTTAAATCTTCACTTAAACAAAGAGATCAAATGGATGTGGTAGGTATTTATTACTAGAAATGTTGCTTGGAGCATGGATGAAATATAGGAGTTTTAAAGAGTTGTAGTATCATGTATGATTAATTTTTATAAGATCAAAATTGAGGAAAGCATGACTATTTAATTCAGTTATTCTTTCAAGCTTGTAGATTGCAATAACTCTCTTCCTTAGTGCAGAATAACATAAATATTTTAATTGGGTGTATGGATTCATTTACAGAAAGTCTTCTACAGTTCAGCCATTTATTTATTGAATGTTTTTAACTCATACAAGTCAAACGTGTGCTCATGCAGTCACAAGCAGCAAGAGGTATGCTGTAGATTAAATGAAATTAAAGTATAAAGCCTGTGTACTTTATCAGCTGTTTCTGGGCCTGCAATTGTTTCTTCCTCCTCTTTTGAGCTGCGCACTAACAGCTATGCTGCCCATACACCTTTTGAGAAGGCTGTCAGCCCCATCTTTAGACTAAATGATATTTCTACAACTTTGTTACTGTCCAAATGCATATTGTTTTTCCACTATTTTTTGTCATAGAAGTATAGGAATAAGTTTCCTTTTTGTTCTCCAGTATTGATCACTTTTCTACACAGTAGATGTCTTGTCATCTGTCAGTTGCATTTTGTGACTAGCTCTAAAGGTATTACATTTAAGGTACCTTAGCATCCCTCTTTAATGTCACTGATTTCAGTAAGAGTTTGTTAATGTCACCTCTTAATGAGGTCAAGGGCTGTGACTGAATGCTCTTTTGTCACAATCATCTAGACACAGCAAATAGTTCAGTTACTCTTGACTTGGTAGGATCCATTATATTCTGCGTGTTTCCTCAAAAAATAAAGGAAATCTGGAAAATTCTAGAGGGAAAAGTATCTCATGAGGGGAGAATGCTAAACAGGAAGGACATTACTACTATAGTATGTAATACAGCATTGTTGGTCAATGAAAGGACAACGTTTCCAATGTATTTTTTTTTTTTAATCAGACATTGTAGGAACTCTGAGTCTATTTTTGTGAAAGACCAAGTAGAGGACGTTACTGTAATTCTGCTAAGTGACTTTAGATGTGACATTTTCAAACAGTTTTGAACAAAATTATTTGTGACATTACACAGAAACATAATAATCTTCAAAATAATTATTTATTTTTTTTTCCTCTAGCTCTGTTGCTATCCAGGTTTGGTAACATTTACTGTTTGAATGCACACTACATCTTGTGTTTATTTGGAAAATGTAATTTGTGTTTGCAACTATTACTGACCTTTTCTATTAAAAAATTGCACTGTGCACCATAATTTGACAACCATATTAGGCAACAAAGATTACTTCCTTTCAAGAAAAATACAGAAACATGGTTTCTAAATTCAAAGACATGTTAACCATACACAGTAATATTTTTTCATCTCTGATTTAAGCAAAAGATTACTTTTTATAGAGTGTTAATTGGTTCTTAGAAGAAAGCGTCAAAAGACTCCTGACAAATTTCAAACAACTGTTAACTAAGGAAGATGCTTTTCTGTGCTTTCCAGAGGCTTAGTCCCTGTCAAGAAAGACTAGATGCTGCTGGGTTGTTCTGATTTTTACTACTTTTTGGTATTTGAAGAACCACAGATTCTCACCATCATAGATGTCCCTGCCCTACTGGGGACTTTCTGTTTTGACTGGATGATGTTGACTGGCATGAGACATGTTCAGTGATTCACCACCTCCTTTTTCCAGTCATCTCGACAGCATATTGTGCAACATCTGTCTCATACCCTCCCTAAATGCTCCTTGCTGATACATAGCTGGACTGCTGGGCAAGTTGCTCTAGAGTTTTTGTTAGCAGCAGTGAAACAGCTGGTCTCAGGTAGCACTGATGACATCTTTTCATAAAAGACTGATAACACAGATGGGCATTTTTTAGACCTTAACAACCTTTAAAAGCATTGGGAGGATTTGGAAAGGTTTGATTCCTAGGCAGTTAGTATACTGCTGATTCCTAGAGCTGTTTTCCTTTCAAATGGCATATTGTACCTGGATGGCATTTTCCTCTGTACAGAAGACAGGCACTTGCATGCACTTATACAAAATAATAGCAGTTTGCTTGTCAGAATTATTCAGAGTTCTGGCATTAATAAAATATTATTTGCATTAGAAAATGTTTCCCTAGTTAGAAAGTCCAAAGCAACTGAGTTCTATAGGACAGTGTTTTTTATGCAAGTTGACATTAATGATAGAGCTACAGCCCTTTGTTTCCATTAACAATAAAAAGGCAGCACTATTAAAAACACAGAATGACATAATAGGGGCATAATATGATGAACAAAGCATGAAGGCAAAACTAAGTATTTTTTCCCATAGGGGGTAAGATATTATTGTTAATGAACTTTATAAATCTAATAAAGACCCCTTTCTGAAGAATGAGACTTACTTGTTTTAAAAGACATGACAGCATTTATAGCAGTTGATTATTGCACTTCTGATGGAATGCTAAATGTAGCCGGCCCAGATTTGACCAGTTGTGGGTGTTAATACCCTTAGAGTGCCTGCTGACAAAAGTAACTACTTTTAAGCTGTCCATCTCCACTGTGATGCTGCTGAGAAAGCTATTTCCACTCAGTGTACTGTGACACAGAGAAATAAAAGTATAAGAAATTTAAGAAATCCATATTTTGGTGTTGGAAGGTTCACCAGTAACCCTAAACTGGCTGCTAATTGTAGTCTGTAGTTGCTGCAGGTCTTGACAGGGTTTTTTTGTAGATGGGAGCAGAGAAGTGTGAGCAGTGTAAATAAGAAGGAATGAATGAACCTGTTTGTTTGCTTTTTTGATCTACTTTAAATAAAGTTTATTATAGGCAATCATGTCTACACTTTGCTGGTATTGAAATAGAGCCTCTTTGTATGTAAATGCGTTGAAGTTGCACAGGATCAATTAATCTTCATGTTTAACTTTCCCTATCTTACTGTCACAGTAAGGATATGGCATACAATATGGTGCTTACAGTAAGTTGCAGTGCACTTCATGATCTATAGTTTCTACTTCTGTGAGTATTCTCCTTCCACTTTCCCCATCTTTTTTGATTTGCAGATGCTTTTGGGATTCTGTCAAGAGTCAGATGCCCAATGTTGATCATTGTTGAGTATATCTGATGGGTTTGTGAGACTTTCCCAGATGATATAATTGCAAATGAAGGCAGTTCCAGACTTGGTGTCCAAAGAGAATACAGTGCTTTCAGTAAGCAGGAAATGTATTTATTATTGCATGTAGCTCTGACTTACGCCAATCTGTACCAGTGTTGATTACATGGAAAGTGGCACTTTAGCTATTGGCCGAATTTCAGCATTGGTCACCAAGTGTAATATTAAACTGTGTCAGGAATAATGATTAGTTAGGTCATTTTCAGCCAGGAAAGGATGTCCTTCCCATATAATATTCCACTATAATATTTCTGCTTCTGTCTGAGATAACTTTTTGCTGATTTCAGTAGCCATTGTGTTGGGATCATTGTCTGTAGTGAAATGGTTGGCAGGCTGAAATAACTGGAAAAAATACGTAGTGCAGTTTTTCATTGCAGGAGCTTATAGAAGGAAGAAAACTGTAGTTTTGGAGAAAATAAGGGCTATATAATGGAATATATGGAGAAGCAGGGATGCTAGGCTCCACTTGGTCATGTCCTCTCTCCTGTATTAGGTCAGGGAGAGGGATTAGCATCATGGCCATTGTGAAAACCTTCCTGGACATGATGTTGACACAACAATGCATGACCCCTGAGAAGAATAGTCAAGAGCCTCTTCGTTTCTTTGAAAGTTGTTTGTTCAAGACACCAATAAAATAATCTCTAAAAAGAAAACTTGTCCTGACAAGAATTTGTACTGTATGACCTGGTTGACCTCTCTCATCAGTCACATCTCTGAAATATGGTGTATCAAAAAATATAGAAAAACCTCATACTTTCTATTTTGGGGGCATAAAATTCTACAAAATTCTATTAAAAATGTTAATGACAGTGGTGGTGGTATTCTGTCAGAAAGAAGCTGTGAAAGCCCCCCAGTAAGTTTCATCCTTAGAGGTTTAGATATGGGGGGTTTTCGGTTGTTCTTCAGAGCCCAATTTATAAATCAGTAGCCTATATAATAAGTTGATGCTCAATGATGAATTGTTGTTTGTTGTGCTTGGGGAGCTATTCTGAAAGGAAAGCAGTTACAGAAATCAGTGAGGGGAACCTCCAGATTGTCTGGTATAGTCTTCTCCCATGCTGTTTTGGACAGCTCAAGGAAGGTGAGTATTGTCATCACCTGCAGCCCTTCCTCAGCCCCCATCTGTACTTCAGCTCTCCCCATGGGTGTGTGTGATGGGGAATATTGCTTCATATTCTCAGATGGCTTTAACGCACAGATAGCAACAGAGAAATAGAGGCAGGCTTAGAACATACCGTTGTTGAATCCCTACAGGGAACCTGAGGAGAGGAGGAAACAAGAGTAATTTGTTTACTTTGGCACAGAGTTTCCAGGAGGATAATCTCCTTGCACACCAGTGTTTTAATAGAAAAAAAGGCTCTACTTTGGATCTGGCAGGAATTAGCTAACAGTTAAACTCTGCTAGGAGACAGTGCAGGCTTTCAATATGGATTTGTTTTCAGTAATAGTTCCATTGTTTCTAGACAAGCCTTCTGATTACCTAGCAACTGCTACAGATCTAGGGAGATCCCTTGTTAATTTTGTATTTTCTTGGATGTTGTGGGTTTTTTTTTTTCTTAGTCCCTGTAGTTGACAAACAAGATTAAGGGATTCACTGATGTGGAAAATATTGAAATCACTGTAGGCTTTTTGGTCTTTCTCAGACTATATATGAGAGATTCCTTGTCCTCATATTTCCTTAGTTTTAGACAGGCTTTTGAGAGCTTGCTTTTTTGTAGGCAAGGTCTGCCTTCCTGCAGACAAAATGAAAGTTAATGTTGTTATTGTTCTGTGTTCCAGACCTTGTCACTCTCCTCAGCTTTCCCTCCTCCCTTTTCTTCTAACCAATATAATCTCCCATTTTTCATTTGGAGAATGACAGATTCAAGAGTGTTATAGGAAAAGCACTGGAGCAGGAATCCTCACTTATCAGAATTTGGCTGCCAGTATTGTTGAACAAAACCTCTTTGGTGTGGATATTAGTAAATTTTCATCAAATGAAAATTTAAGTGTTGTAAATTCAGAGTATACTACTTCTATTGCATGCAGTGGTGAACAGCTTATTCTGTAACTTTTAAAGCTGTCTTTTCAATTTAAAGCTTTGTGTTACTATGTTATGTTTCTTGTTTGTGTATAAACATAGGTATGTATGTACATAGGTATACACTTTGTTATAGGTAAACCATGATACAGCATCAGAATTTGCTTTTCTGAGTTGCTTTTCTCTCTGTTCACTATCTGGTTTATTTGCTGTCACCTCCTATCACTTCCCAAAATGAAAAGGCCCTGTAAAGAACAACTCCTTTTTTTGACAAGTTAGGTAAATTAGGCTTTCTTCTAGGTGAGCAGTGGTTAGAAAGAGAATATTCAATAATTGCCTAGGTTGTTTGTTTTTTTCCTAATAGTCTTAAAAGTGTTCTCTGTATCTCGTAATTCATTGGTGTCTATGTGTATAGTACATCTAATTTATGGATGTAAAAGCTGAAGCATTGAACCTCTACTCAAAGCAGTTTCCTCATCCTACCTTAAGCAAGGCTTGTATTTTGAGAGGATCTTAGCTTAGTTATGACAATAACTGCAGCATTTTCTGTTTACAAATCAGTATTTTGTGGTTGGATACTTCCACCGTGGTGGAAATAATACAAACCTAAGAATGGTAGTCCTTATTCCAGTGAGCTAACATTTTAAGCAGTGGGTTTATTGATCATATTGCTGTACATTGGAGTTCTCTATGCTTGTTTATGTGAATGTCATGCAGATGGAAACATGAATAAATGAAAAAAAAATGCATTTATAGGGGAAAATTTTTTTTAATTACAATTTAAACTCTGTGTACATACAATTTGCCTTAGTATGGAGAGCAGCTGCACAATGGTTATGTAGATCCAAGTTGATATTAATATAGCAGAAAAGACCGATGGGTGTATTTCTTTTTGGATATGTATATATGTGTGTATAGATAGGTAGATAAAAATGTTTGAGTTAATTTAGGAAAAGTTTTAAACATTCTTTTTAAAGAATGGATGAAAACACTGCTTAAGGGGATTGTATTAGCAATGGGGACCTCTTGAAGTAAAATGAGCTTTGCTGTAAGTACGATCAAACACTGCTTTGCTTTTCGCACTCCTAATGTGTGTGTTGCTTGCCTGCTAACCATGGCTAAAAGGCGTGAAGTCACAGGCAACTATTAAAACATTTAGATTCCTAGCTTGTAAATATTGCATTTCTCACAGAATTGGAGTGAAATCTGGTCTTGCGTTTCTTGTTCATCCACTTCATATCCATTGGGATGCAGCATTTGTGAAAGAATCAATTATCCATTTGTTAGTCAGAGAAGCTTTACAAATTATACATTAGCAGATTGATTTTCTGGTTCACCATTGGGGGACTCATAGTATAGGGTGGGTTGATGATGAGTGTCAGGGGAGAAGGAGTTGCCACAAAGAACACAATTAAAAGAAGCTTTCTGAGTGGCAGGGAATTTACTCCTAAGTGAAGAGCTGACATAATCCATACTAAGTGTGTTTATTTCAAGCATTTTACATTAGGTAATTGATTATCACATGAGGTACATTTGTTGGTAGATGTTTGATTTTCCTTTCCTTTAAATTTAGGATTTTGCAAGAGTGTGCATTTAGATCTTTATGTGCAAGGTGCCTGTTAGCTTTTTCTCTCTCTCCCTAAACTTTTATTTCTTCCATTAAGGTAACATTTTTTTGTTCTATAGTATCAGCTTGACTTTATTGATTTTGAACAGTCAAACTTACTTATGTCGTCCAGAATTCCAAGCATGTCTCCATCAGAAGGAAAACTGCAGCTAATGGAAATTCAGCTGAAGGTGTTTCTTCCTTCTTTGCCAGAACTTCCACACTTTATGAAATTCTGAAGCTGTTCCCAGGTTAATAATTTCAGTGTATTTCCGTCCCTTACTAACAAGATCCTCCTTATTGCCAGATTTGAGTTATGTTGCTTTAGAAATACAGTGTTACTATTATTTATACAGTACTGGAAGTATCATTCTGACCACAAAGAAGTTGTGTGTTTTTTCCTTGTTTGGCTTGAAGCTAGGGATCCTGATTAGGTTAAAAAAAATTACCCAATGTAGTGCTAATTAAGGAATTTTTTAGTAGTTTTCCTCTACATTTTATATGCATCTGCCTATGTTTTTATGGCATGGGGTTTAAGATTAGATCATGTATTAGTTGAGTAATATTTACATGGATGATATGTTCCTGATTTTTAAATTGACAATTTGACCTCAGATTTCTGTTGTAATTATTATTTTTCAGTAAAATACAATTCCTGTAATTATAGACAAGCTTTTTTTCCCACTCATTTAAAATATCTTTAAAACAGTCAACTAACCAAACCCCAGAGCATATCCTGCTTACACCTGTATCGAATGATCAGTGCTTCAGATTGTGATAAGTTACTGGGTACCTGTGTCCTTTTTAACCTTGAATGATTCCTCATCTTTTGTTGACCTGTAAAGGTGGATGTTGCAGGAACGACATTTATCCTCTGTACTGTAAAACCCCAAACCTATTTTCTTTTGCCAGGGAAATTAAACTCTTGAGTGGATTAGCTGGAATAAGGTTTAAAAAAAATCACAAGAGAAAGATGGTCATAACTCAATGGCCAAGTTGGTAATGTTTTTTTTTTTTTAAAAAAAAAAGGAGGGGCGTGAGGGAGAGTAACCCACAAAGTTATCTGTGCTCCTCTTTTCTGAAATATGAAAATTATCCACAGGGTGTTGACAAGATAAAAATTCAACTAAATTTGAAATGGTAAGTAACTGCTAACTGGCACAGCAGTATATTTGTAAAATAATTTATATGAAAAGATAAATTGGAGCTGATTCTAGAAGAAACACTTTGATTTAGATAACACAGGTACCGATTTTATCTGTGGTCTTTTATTTTTTATTTCCTGGATAGTTTTGGATACAAATCTTAAACAGCTTTTCAGTGGAATGTAGTTCTGGAAATGGTAGGTTTGGCTGTTACTCAGCTCTGAACAAGAAGATCCTGACATTAGCTATTTTTGCTGGAACTTTATTTGAAAATGCATTTAATAATCAGCTTTGACTGTTTTTACATTCATAGTCTATCATTGTTTTCTGAGCTTCAAGAAAGTTGTGACTGGTAAAGTCAATGAACAGGCCAGTAGTCAATAGTGCCAATTCAACTTGAGTGCTGATAAAAAACTGTTCTGTGTTTGCTTTGCCTTGTGTACGTCACTCAGAATAGTGTCTCCTGTTGGACCTTAGCTGGAGATCTGCTTTTGGTTCAGTTTACTTGTCTTCCCTGATTATCATCTGTGAATAGTACAGGCAACAGGAAGAAAAAGAATGAGAGAAAGGAAAAGTTGAGAGCGACTGATAGAGGTGTTGGACATGCAGAAGGCTTGTAACATGTTGCCAGTTATATGCAGTGCTCTGAAATACTGTGTGATCAAATTTCTAACTAACAAGCAGTTATGAAGTATTGTGTGCAATTTTGAATATAGGAAAAAAGCAAATACTGTGGAATCACCTTTTCCTCCACCAGCAACATTTTGCATGTATATAAGGAGAGGTTTCGCCCTGCTAGGCACTGTTTGGTTAGTCAAGTGCAATTACACAATTAATCTCTGTAGTATGCCATGTGGTTTTCAAACCACAGTATTACAGATAAATTCCATTATCCTGCTTTTTGTCTTCCACATTTATCTGAAGATAACTTACATAGTCTACTTTGCCTACTTCATCTTTTTCAATGTCAAGCTTTATCAAAACCATTTGGCAGCAAAATGAGAACAGTGTGGACTGTAGGATTGAGCTCTGGACTCTTCTGGTGTGTTTATTTCTGTTTGTCATAAAATCATAGAATGGTTTGGGTTGGATGGGACCTTTAAAGATTATCCAGTTCCAACCCCCCTGCCATGTGCAGGGACACCTCCCACCAGACCAGGTTGCCCAAAGCCCTGTCCAATCTGGTCTTGAAGTCTTCCAGGGAGAGGGCATCCACAACTTTCCTGGGCAACCTGTGCCAGTGTCTCACCACCCTCACAGTAAAGAATTTCTTCCTAGTATCTAGTCTAAATCTACCCTCTTCCAATTTAAAACCATTACTTCTCATCCTATTGCTACCTGCCCTTGTAAAAAGACCGTCCTCAGCTCTCCTGTAGCCTTCCTTCAAACATGGGAAGGCTGGAACACGTAAGTCAAGGAAAGTTAGTTTGCTTTTTCCTAGACAGTGCACTTCTGGGCAAAGAACGCACATTGGAAAGGCCACTTTGTGAAAGGCAGTAATTGAGATATTTCAATGTAGCATTTTGCAGTGACACAAAGTGAGAACAAGAGTGATGTCTCCTGCACGCAAGGAAGTGTGAAAGCAAAAGGGCTGGTAGCATCCTGTTCCCAACTCATCAGGCAGCTGTTGCAGTGAGGGTTCAACCTTGATTAGAAAGAAGCTTCTAGAAAATGAAACGTGATTTGGGCATGTATTCTTTTCAAGGTGAAAGAGAGGAGAACTTAGTTTCCCTGAGTTGGAATTTTTTTGTCTTTGAAAGATTATGGGGAGGAGCTTTCCAAAGACTGTGAGAAGACCTCAGTTTATCTCCTATAGGTAGCCCATCTGGACAGTGTGTTTTTATGTAACTTTTTATGATGTACTTTTTATGTAATTCCAACTATCATAGCGTATGTAAGGACCTGCGATATTTTAGACACAGTTGTGTAATGTCTAACATGACCCCACAGCTCCAGCACTGTTCCAGTGACACTTTCTTTTCACACAAACATACGATGATTTTCTCTTTTATCATGCTCAGAACCACAGAAGTGATCTGTTTTGTGGTTCAATTTATTCAAAATTTTATGAGAGTTAGAAAATTTGGTCTTAAATGTGTAAGAGAGATTTACTTGGGTGAAGATCCTTCAATGATGCTTGAAATGATGAGATATTTGCTACAGAGGGTGAAGTCAGGATTATGGTACATAAGAAGGTTCTTGGTACTTGAAAGTAATTGAATGGAGTTTTGTATGCGAGAGGATATGCATCATGGTATCCAAATGTTGTTATAACTCAGTACTTAAGGTACGGATAGATGTTTAAGCTAAAGTAAACAGTAACAGGGGCCATATAACCCTGTAGATCAGAACCAAAAGTGTGTCTGAAAAGAGAAAAGAAAATTTCTTGAATTGAGGCAATCTTTAAGGTTTTCTCAGTATGAGAACCTAAGAATGAGTACACCTATGTTGCACTTGAGTACCTGCTAATATTGGCTTCTGAGAACACTGTTAGAGACAAAAATGAAAGCAAGAGAAGGGTTTTAAAGGAAGAAATAATTACACTGTAGCCATCAGACCAAATGAGAAGAATTTTCAATTGCCTTGATGCCTGTGTGGTCAGCACGTTTTATGCTGAGTTTTGTTAGCAGGAGAGGTTTGTAACAAATAGCTGTGGGGTGCAGGCGCACCTCAAGGTTTGAGAGCCTGGGACTTCACAAGAGCTCCAGAGCCCTGAGACATGTAACTGCAAAAGATGTCACATTTCTGGGTTAAGCAAAAGACTTTTTGCCATTGTCATAGAAATACCTGTTCTGTAGGTTTTTTTTTATTTGTGCAACTAAGCATTGCATAACCATTGACATATAAATCTCAGGAAGTGTGGGAGGCATTAAAGCATGTGATTGGTGATGTAACTTTAAAGTCAACTTTAGAAGTCTCTTCTTTCTTTTATTTTCTTTCTCTAGAGCCCAGTGAAGATAAATCAGATCAGCCTGGATGAAAGTGGAGAACACATGGGTGTTTGCTCAGAAGATGGCAAGGTACAACAAACCCATTTATACATTTAATGAGGTAGCAGGTAGTTGTCAGTATTACACTCAAGATAATTATTATACCTGTGGAGCTAATTCCTGCTTTTAGCACTATCGCTTTGACCATCCATTTTAAAAACTGGACTCACCTTTGAATACTCAAAATTACAGTCAAATATATTTTACACAAATGTGCCGTAGGAAAAGTAATTATGGGGATGTCAATAATGTAACTGGTATTAAGCTGATTAACAGCTGTGGCAGGAGGACATGTCACCTTAATCATTACTGCTATGCCAGTTATACTTCAGTGACTGCTCTGCTGTTCCTGCAAGACAGTAGTTTAATGCCTTTCTGCTATAAATCCACAAAATTGGATTTTGTGGGCATGATTTCTGTGGGCTGGTGGTTTTCATCTTCACACATGTTATGAATGTTTCTCTTGAATTACAGAATCTTTTGATAAGCAATCATAGTTTATCAGAAGAATAAAGTATCTTGCAACAGCCACATTAAATAAATGTAAAATCAATATATGTACAGTTTCCTAAAAAACTGGCACCTACTTCCTTGACTGAGTACATATATCATTTGTGCAGTGTATAACTAACAATTATCAGTGCTTCTCTGGAATGTTGAGCTGTGACATTTAGTGGTTCTGGTGATTGATTTTCCACTTACAAGAATGTCTTTTTTGTTTTTAAGTCGATGTCACTCTTTTGTAATGTTTGTTTGCAATAGAAAATTCTAATGCACGAGGTGTATTTAACTTATTTTTAAATATGATTCTCATATACGAATGCAGGGCATTAAAAATAATCTAAATAATTTCTCAATATCCATGTTACTTACTGAGGAGAACATTTCCTACAGAGTAGACTTAGGAGGAGAAGGAATGTCAGTGATCTTAATGGTTGTATCCCATTCAGTAAAAGTTCTAAAAATTAAAACTAAAATTGGATCTTGCAGTAGGCAAAATGGGGAAACAACCCCTTTAGACTGTATGCGCTTGGGTTTTTTCCTTCCAAATATTTCCCCTCAATAGGCAGGCAGCCAGTTTATGTATCCAAACTTTTTGTTTCTCAGAGATATCTTGATGTCAGTGTCTTGACACAGTAATTGGGATACTAGTGCCTATTAAAGTGGGTTGTAGAATTTTACAGCCTGTGAGAAACACAGCAAGAGTGTCCTAATTGTCTAAACAAGATACGAGAAGGGTCAGTAATTGTGCAAGGTAGTAAAAATGTTGAGTTAGCGTTGCTGGTTTGGGTGTTTTGAATCAGGGAAGGGGGGGAAGCAAGCACTTGCTGTAAGGGCTCCTCAGATGTAACTGTGGATTACTGACTCAAAGTGTGCATGTTGCAGTACTACAAGCCATGCACATTTTTCATATATTATTATTAAAAATGTATATTAGTTCAGAAACATTCAAAAATCCATAATCGCTACTCTTGTGTATTTGAAAAGATTCCAATATTGTAAATGGTGAATATGTCTTCATTTAGTGAAATAGCTATTGTGGATTCAGTAGGTGACATTACATGCTATACAAGGCAGTATAAATTATGGTCAACAAGACAGGGCTGATTCTGGTAATGTTTTTGATGCAGAAGTATCACAAGCACAATACAATATTAATCATATTTGCATTCATAGAGTGCAGGGACATTGATGCTTCACCATATTCAGCACTGCAAACTTTGTCTGGAGATTTAAAAGATCTAGTTGTTTTAGAAGTTAGACTTTCCACTTGTCCCACAAAGGTATGTCTCTGTGAATGAATCCACCCCTAAAATGGGTGAAAACATATACCTGTAGGTTGTGCTACTGTATAAGAAAGAGACAGAAATTCCTGGCCAGATAATGTAACACCTCCTGATTCTGGGTCATAACGAAAGTATAGCTTTACATTTCATGTATCTCTCTCCTTACCACAACAGAAGTGTTTGTATTGTAGTGGACTCTCATAATGAAATCCTTTTTCCAGCTACCCAAAAACATCATGAGCTGAGTGGGGATAGAATGCAGAAATAGATAAATCCAATATAGGTTTGTAATATCAAAAGAATCACTTTCTCTCTGAAGAATAAAAGACATTAAGCAGTAATAAACTGTTATACGGTGTCCCTAGAGTAAACATGATAACAAGTATTTTATGCTGAGTTGTTTTTTCCTCTTTAGGTAACTGGCTCCATTTTGGTTTCATACTCTTAAAGGAATATCATATTGCCATGTTAGCTGTAGTATTATAAAATGTTGAAGGCACTGTTGCTAATGTTAATTCTGATTAATTAGGTTTAATTTGAGAGGTGTGTTTTGTCATTTTTGAGGATTTTGCTTCCATGGAATTTGCAGTGTTGCTTTTTAAACACCTCTCTTCTTTTTTTCCCTTCTTTCTTCTCTCTATCTTATTTTTCCTTTCTTCTGTTTCTTATTTTGTTTAGTCTGATGCATTGGATATGCTGTGCCAACTCATGAAAACAAAAACCCAGAAAACAAAGTCTTCTAGACATCAGCTCATAGGTCTTCTAGGCTTACAGCCAGCCCCAACTCAAATAAAACCCTTTGGTTGGCTTACATAATCACAGCTTTGCCATGCGTCTCACTGTCTCCAAATACTGATTTTTCCAATCCTTTGGAGCGGTAGCGCAGCCCTACACAGTACATGCAGCAGTATTTTTGAAGCGTGTTGTTAGAGGCAGTATATTCACTAATGAGTAATGGACAGAGCTGATAATGCTGCTTAGGAGATGTATCCAGGAGACAAGCTTAAAAGGGAGATGAGGTGGTTTGAGATGGTTTTTGACTTCACTGAGACTGCTGAACTTTGAGCTGCTCCGAGGATGGCTTAGTTCCTTGCTGATGGCTTAGTTCCTCTTGTAGTTTATGTGAAGTCTAATTTTTTTACTGTCTTCAAGAATTTTGGGGGCTCTTGTCCTCTGAACTGATTTCTTTAGAGCCATTAAACCTCACTTTTTGTCAATACCATTACTGGTATTGACTGGCTTTGTTCTACAGATCTTTGTTTAGTGGTTGGTTGTTAGGTTTTTTTTTGTTACTGTTATTTTTTGGTTTTCTCCCTGAAGGAATCACAAGGGGGATGGAGAGAGAGAAAGAACTAAGGTTAAAAGATCTTAGATCTTTGAGTACAGCTTGTTGAACATGCTGAGCAGAGTTACTGAAGAGATTACCTCTTCTAGAAGATAAGGATGAATGACTAAACCTGTCTGAAAACCTTCTAAAGCAGTTTTGCTGTCAGATACAGTTTCTAACTGTTCACTCTACAGGATGCTCTTTTCTCTCCTTTCTCCCACCAGCACTGTCCATCCCTGCTAGGTGTATTTGTTCCAACAGCTTCTGGCAGTGGGTGGAAACTTCTTAAAATCATAATGAAAGAGCAAACCAGATGGTATTCTTTGTGGAAATTGTAATTAGTAAATAAGTTATTAATTCAGCCCAACTTTACTCCTAAGGTCTGCAGGAACTGTCCAATCTGAGAATAGCGGAAGGGAATGTTGCATGTTGGATGAAAAGACATGAGTCCAAAAGAAGGTTGCACTTACAAAAAGCTTGAGAAACCCTATTCCGTAGTCATAGCACCTAAGTCTAATAGTATTTCTTAACACTTGGTGCCTCTGTATCTCTTTGGTAAGTAAAGGGAAGAAAACAGTTAAAAACCTGTTAATTCTATTGACAGTAGAAACATACTTTTTTTTTCGGCTTGGCTTCTTGGGTGTTTTTTTAGAGTTGAGCCTTCTTCAGATTGATTAATTCTGCTAGATATTCTGATGACCTATGGTTACAACTTCAGAGCTGGCTGTTGAATGTACTGAGACATCAACGTAGATGAGAGGGGAGGAATGTTCAGGGAAAGACATTTCCAGTGGTCATGGAACAAAACAAAATAGCACTGAATGTACTTGGGAGGAGGAGAGGATGTCAAGAAACATATGGGACTTGGTTTTCAGGCTGGTTTTGCTTTATTGTCACAAATTTCTTTTTTCTTATGTAAACCCTGTATTGCTTCGAGGGGAAAAAATCCTACAGTTCTTTCTCAGAAAGGAAGAGTTTTTAATTTATCTTACCCTGAATGTTATTATGTTGCTCTTACCTTACCTAGATCAGAATCTGTTAAACAGATTTGATTAGCCTAAAGCAAAAGGAACTTGTAGGTTTTCCTGTGTTTGTAACAAAAAAAACCCAACCAAACAAACAAAAAAGATTCAAATAAGTAGTTTTGCACTGCTGAAAATGTTTAGTGATATGCCATAATAGAAGCCCAAGATGTCCTAGTTAACTCTGAATAGTTAAATATGACTTTTTTTCTTTAGGAAAAAAGATGTGACTGTTAGCATTCAAATTAATCTTCTAGTTAGGGATTTACATTCACCTTTAATTGTCAAACAGTTATTAAGTAAATGTTTTTGGTTTTTTTTATATACTTCTTTAGGTGCAGGTGTTTGGATTGTATTCAGCAGAAGAGTTTCATGAAACGTTTGACTGTCCTATTAAAGTAAGTGCTTGTTTTAATCTTTAGTAATTGTGTTGTTTTTGTCTTTAATAACCGAAAGGTCACATTCAATCTAAATGAGAGAGAGGAATACCACTTCCCTGTAATGTTATTCAAGTCACTAGAAAATAGTTATCTATCTCAATATAAAAGCTTTTGATCTGGTTAGGCAGGAAGAAAGCCAATCTTGGTTTTCTAAGAAGTATTATTGAGTTTTTCAAATACAAAAGGCAAAATGAAAGAAATTGTCCTGTTTCAGCTGTTACCTCTCTCAACATATTTATTTCTTAGTAGATCTGTGATAGAAATTCTGAGGTTTCTCCTAACTGTGAAGCCAATATTTTGCAACCAATTCATATCCATTAAACCCGTCTCAGGATAAGACAATGTGTGGCGGTGCTGAAGTACCCTGTCTGAAAGGAATACTTCAGTTATACTCTGCTTGAGAGACACGTGGCTGCCCAGTTGTTGAAAAAGGACCTCTAGTAGATGTATGGGAAAAACTAGGTTTTTTAACAAGAAACGTTTCTTGCAGGAGGAAAGGCAGTGTGGGCAAATTATTGCATTTTGCTGCTTGGGGTCTTCCGTGATGCAGCTGCTCTTGTAGGGGAAAGAAGAAATAAACTCATTAAGTTTTCACACAGCTCAGATGCAACTCACTTAGCTCCTCATGCCTTACTGCTCTTACAGCTGGGTTTCTTACACTTGACATGTAACATGTAAGGCAAAGAGGCTGTTTAAAGTACATTGATCTACATAAGGTTGTCCTGTGGTAGGGTTGAGGTGCGTGTGCTCTCTAGGCAGGTCCCAAACAAGACTTCGCTGGGGTAACCCTTGTTCACAGCAGTTCTGTGCTGCACAGTTTTAATTCTGCTGCCTGCTGTGCAAAAACAGTAGTTGTCTGATGTCATGTGGCCCTCAGTGTCATGTGTGTGACTTCTCATGTGGCTCACAATATGGAGACTTCTTTTCTAGGAAAAAAAACATGTAGTATCTGAAATAGGTATTTTTCTTTTCTCTTTCAGAGAAAGAACCCTTTGACAAATATCAAGTATTACATCTGACTTACCTAGTTTAAAAAGTGATGTGATGTTCCCTGTAAACTCTGATTTAAGCCACAATCCTCTCTCTTCCTCTTTTTTTTTTCATCTCCCCACCCCCCTATACTCAGATTGTTGCTGTTCATCCCCATTTTGTAAGATCCCACTTCAAGCAATTTGTAACAGGAGGGAAAAAGGTAAGCCATCATAGTATAATGAACTTAAAACAGCTTTTAAAAGTAGCTCAGAAGGATATATGTGTGAACACCTAGAGCAAAGAATTCTTCTTTTTCGTTCTCTTTATGCATTGTGTTCCGAAACTTTCTTACTTCAATTAAGACTAATTCCAGGGTGGGGGAAAGTGCACTTCTAATGTTAAAAATATGTTGCAGCAAGTTGAGCTTCAGAGTAGAAATACTTCTGACTAGTTTGAAAAAAATGTAATTTGCATTTCCTAGGCCAGATTTTCTCCATTCATTTTAATTGGTTGAAGTTAGATCTTAATACTAATCTTATACCTTGTATGTTTTCTTGGTGTTTAGGATTTTTCTTTTGCTTTACCTGTGGGTGATTTTTGGGGGGTTTTGTTTGTTTGTTTTTTTAAAGTAAACAAACTTAAGTATCTTGATCAGTTCTTTTTCATAGTGTGAGGTTTCTATTTTTTGGTTGTTTTAAAAATAATTCAGGGGAGCCCTTTGTAGAGTAAAGCTCCCACATTTTCAAGTACTTGTATCTGTGTAGTTATAGTCTTCTACCTGGGACAGCTGTTATTTTAAATGTGCATTACAGTGTCTTATTGGTGCATGCTACAATTCTGACTTTCAGATTACAGCTGTTTCCGTGTCCTACAAGTATCTTCTATTGCATTGCATATTTTCAGTCAAAATATGAAAATATTTGATTTGAAATGGTTTCTTGAATTCACGGTGTTTTCCTGTTGCCTTCCCTTATGAATTAAGGATGAACAGTCCTCACTGATAGATGCATCAAACCAAATGGCATGACTCTCCCTTACCAGCTTGTAAGAAATACAGACTTCTAGGGCTGAATACAACTTAATTTTCATTAACAGTTCAATATCTTTCAAAGTATAACTGTATTTTATTTTGCTTTTTAAGTTGCATGTATGCTTGACAGCTTTTGCTGGCTGGTTGGAGTTGGTGTTGTCCTTAAAATAATGCACAGTCAGTGTATGCCTTTGTCAGCCACCAACCAGTCTGTGAAGCTTTTTAGCACTGATAAAAGTGGTATGGAAAGAGAGAAGCAGGGAATTAATAGAATGGGGCTCCATCAGGTGGTAAAAGAGAGTGCATTCACCTGATGCCGAACAGAAAAAAACATCAGGGAGTTAACACATTCTCTTTGGTTATCTTTGATTACTTGACAGGTTGTTTTATATTCTGTCCTCTGGGGGATGGTGTACTCATTCTTAATGCATTCCTTTTTTGCTGAGGAACTTTGCTCTTCAGGAAAACTTTAATTGACGTTTTAACATAAGGTATTTAGCATTGAAATAAATATCCCTCAACACCTGTAATTTGATTTTATTGTTACATAAAGCCAACAAATAAAACCTCTTAGCCTTGAGGTAGAAACCCTTGCCTTTTTCTCCTTTTCTCCAAGAGGAGCATATGTGTTTGTATAAAGGCAACAACAAATGCTCTGTGAAAACTCAGAAATCTAAATTCCAGCTACTTATTTATCAAAGATTTTTTTTCTGAAAAGAAAAAGGCCTTGAAAAAGGTCCCTGCTTTTTGTTTACACCTCTTTTTAAGTATGAAGCCTAAGAGCTCCATGGATGCAGTGGGAATGGGGAGTTGCTCCACAAGATGGAGGAGTACGCTGAAGCATAGCACCTCAGGCGGCTCACCTGCTATCTCTCAATCTATGTCTGAAGGTTGTGTAGTGGGGTGAGCCCCTTTGGGGAGGGAGAAAAGATGTCATCCTGTGGCTTCTGAGGTCTCTGTGCTTTTAGCCTTTGGCAGCAGTGGAAGGCATGCTGCTTGTCTTCTCCACCTGTACCAAGACAGGCATAGCAGTGAGGATGGAGATAAGACTATCCTCATTTTGGATCAAGCTTAAGAGAGAAGCTTTGCTTAAGGCCCTCATTCTATGCTTCTTGCCTGAGCTGCATTCAAAAAAATAGGGTGAAGTGTGTGAAGTCTTCTCCCAAAGGGTTGTGGGATCTGTCTTTGGTTTTTTGTTGTTCTGAGAGATGGTGATATAATGTATATTAGCATTTTAAATGTTGGGGTTTTTTTAAAAATTATTTGCTAAGATAAATTGAGCAGATAAAAGGACCCAGAAAGAAATTTGGTCACTTCCCCAAACCCCACTAGATGCATTATGAACATTGTTGTCTGAGAATATGAGAAAGATGTTCTTGATTTCCTACTTGAATTTCATGCTTATTTTGGTTTACAATGAAACAAAATAAAGAAGCCAAACCATGCATGCATGCAGGAAGAAAGAACTTGCCTCTCTGACCATAAAACTCTGTTTTGTCTCATCTTAAAAAAAATAAATTAATATATGCTTAAATTTATTAATATTGTAGCCAAGCATCTGCCTCAGTAGGATCCATAATGAATGGGGTAAAGGGGTGATAACTGTAAATTTCCACTCCCTTAATTTTTTGAGAAATATGCAGTTCTTAATAAAATATAAAATCTATAAAAACACAACTTTCAGTTCAAAGATGCACTGCAGAGCATTCTGCAAATGTTACAGCTGAGAAACATCTCTTTAAAAAAAAAAAAAGAAGGAATAGAGAGATGAGAGAGGGAGAGGGAGAAAGATAAGCGATGTGCTTCTTGGATGCACAGTGCAGGTCTTTAGTTCCCAACACGGGTGGATGTTTGGAACTTGGGTGAATTGTTGTGTGATGCTGAGATTTGCCACATCTGAAAAGGTCAGTCTGCCCTAAAGCTGATTTAAGAGCAGTACTCCCTGGGGTAACTGGTAAATCATTGCAGATTGTTGGAAGCTTAACTCTATCATGCATATGTTTATACAGTTCCTTAACTAGGCTGGTACTTTAAGAGTGGTTTTCTCTAAATTATATTATGAACTAATTAACCAGTTTAAATTGTATGCTTATTAAAGCATTAGTTATTAAAGGTAAAGAACTTTCTTTAAGCTTCGGATAATACCATTGCCCTCTATTTTGGGCACAAAAATCTTTTTTTCACCCCTTTTTTTCAAAGAATTAATGTTATCTGTGGCTGGAAACAAGGCAGGTACTGTGGAAATATTGACACAGTCGCAGTGAGGAGCAGTAGGTTCCATACTCAATAGAGGCGCTTCCCTGCTCCCCTCCCCCTTATCTCTGCAATTAACTACAGCACCGTGAGTAGATGATGGTAACCCTGAAATAATAATACTGTGTACTGTAAATAACAGGGAATTCCTGTCCAGAGCAGACAGTAGCAATTCAAAGCAAGGCAAAAGACAAATACTGTGCTATAGAAGGCCATAACCTTCTACCTTTTAAAAAAGGGTCTAATCTTAAAAAATAACAGGGTAAAAGCCAACTAAATGAGGGCGGCAAAGCTGAAAACAAGGTGTTCATTATTTAACTGTTAGAGTCCTGGTCTTCCCCAGCACATCAACTAAATGAATGTTATTGCAGAGTTCATGTATCCATTATATCCAGAGGGTTAAAGAGGCAGAACAAAGAAGACTGAAGGATATTTCAGTTCCAAAGTCAAGGTATTGGCTACCGCATCTCATGCAAAG
Organism: Mesitornis unicolor; assembly: GCF_000695765.1. Classification (NCBI taxonomy): domain Eukaryota; kingdom Metazoa; phylum Chordata; class Aves; order Mesitornithiformes; family Mesitornithidae; genus Mesitornis; species Mesitornis unicolor. The sequence continues at coordinate 24,554 of NW_010192481.1, forward strand.
ATTAAATTAGGAGGGCAGAATGACTTGAAGTTTCTTTCTTGATGGAGGCATTGATCAGACTCCCTGTTTTCTGTGATTAACATCAAGAACCAGACACAGATTTTTTTTTTTGTAGTAAAATTCCTAGGAGAGTGAATTCTCTACAGTGAGTCACTCTTCTGTATGTGTAGTAATTAAGGTTTTTGGAGGGATTCTCTACCCAGAATGGTAGCAGAGACCCAGCACAATTAAGCAAATAAATTCTGAAGCCAGTATGGAGTAGAATATTCAGTATCTTAAAGGACTGGGTTCCTCATTTGCCTAGGATGTGCATTTTGTATATGAAATGTTGATCTGAGTATCCAATCCGAAGCATTTTAAGGGCTAGGGAACCAAGATAAAACGGAAAAATTACCCTATGGCTGTCAGCGGTCACATCTCTCTCTGTGTCTATTTCTACATAATATTTTTGTATTTTATATATACCTATTTGGTGGTAGTAAGTATAAAACCACATTTTTAAATGGGGTCTGTATTTATTTTGTTTGAGAAGATACACTATAAAAACTGATTTTCAAATGCAGATGTGTCTGAATATGTTTGTCCTGTTTATCCTCCCAGAATTAGCATCTGAGCTTATCAATGCCTATGCTTTGACATTAGATTCTCTGTTATAAAAACAGAGAGAACTTAGCATTACCTGGGGCAAATCATTATTAAAAAAATAATCTAAAATACTATTTCAGTGTTAGAATCCTGGGTGTCTCCTGCCTGTGATGTGAAACAAAATGATCTAAATTCCTTTCCACTCCAGGTGGAGCAGCGCATATACAGAGAAAGGATAACAATTGCGAACAATGCACCAGCGGAAAGAGAAGTAGCATTCTTGGGGATCTGCAGCTGCTGTTATGGGTTGTGGAGTTTGTATGCTAAAGTCAAGTCTGCCAGGGAATGTCTCAGATTATTTTTTTTTAATTGTGTGCTTTTTAGTGTCAGCAGATGCACTTTGCTTTGTGAGTAAGTAGATGACCTTTACCTCTGAACCTTATGATATGTACTTCATAATAACTGGTTGGACTACTTGGACAAATTATTAAATTGTTAGGATGCTGTTTGCAGCACAGTTCATTTTTAGAAAGCAGATAGTCAGCTGTTTGGCATTATGTTGGGTAGAGGAATATCAGACAAGAAAGGCAGATTGCTTTGTAAGCTACAAAATGTCAGCCAGTAAATACTCAAAGGTCTGGTTTAAGTGAAGAAAGAGTAAATACTATGGCAATTTCTGTCCATGCATTGGATAATTTCCCATAATTAGGAAACAAACTGTAGGAGCAAGCAAGCCACGGTAATACAGGTCTGTGGTTTGCTTGCTGGGATATATAGAGCCTGGATGTATCCCATATTATTGAGCAGATAAGACTTAGATATGCAGTGATGTGCTGTTTGCTTAATAAGCAGATGATTTGGTTCACATTTCTTCTTTATTATTTGAATATGCATTTCTGCTATATCACGAAAAACGAGACTTTCTCCTTATGCTGTAACAAATTTGGTTTCTATAAAGATAGAATGGATCATAGTCCTCTGTACATGTATTCTATGATTCTGTTTTCAAATGTCTGTGTAGAAAACTTTTTTCATTGCCTAAGGTGGCAAGCAAAGAGGATCTAAATACGAAAAATGTGTGAGAGCTTGTGTCTCTGCCTGCAGGGCTGCAGTACTTGCTTTCCAAGGTCTTAATTGTGTAGCTCTGTGAATAGGCAACAGCTGGAATCTAGCAGCTGTGTTATTAAAAGTACAGCCTAATATAAGTCCTATGGCATTTGTTTCTGTTAAATATCTCAAAATTTCTAGCTTCTCTCTCCATGAACAGCAGCTCCTGTTTTGTATCTCACTGTTGCCATCACTTACCTCCTATTGCTGGTGTTGTCTGCCACTGCCTCCTTGCTTGATTTCCCTTAAGCGCACCTCCCGCCCTCCCCTCCATCCACACCCCAGCTCCTCAGACAACAGCGTTTTGTGACGATGTTTTGAAAACTCATCTTCAGTTGAAAACTTGGGGCTTACATTATTCTCTGTCTCGTTTGATCTCATCCAGTCTATCGCTGTTCCAAACAGAAGTGATAATATTTTATTGTTGCTATATATTTTCCTAGGGATGCACGATTAAACAGTAAGTCTTCATGTGACATGTTGTTCTGTGTTACTCTCAGATATCTGTTAATCTTGGCTGTGCCTGTATATGTTTTTATGCTGAAAACAATAAATACCTGTAAGTGACCACTTGTAACTATGGCAGTAGCTTTTTAGGCTTTTGTCATCTTGCTTGGTTGAGGGAAGAGTTGGTGACACAGGTGCCAAAAAGCAGAACAATTGCCACAGGTAGGCACACCTTCACACTCAGGCAAACAAAGAACACATCAAGGAAAATACAGGGAGTTTTTATCCTAATTTTTATTTTGTGAAATAAAAACTTATCTAACAGTGCTGCAACAGAGAAGGGAAGAATGGCTCTTCAGTTACTAATTGAAGTCTCAGCCTTTTTCTTCTGTAAAGCTCCTCCAGATCTTTAAAGAGAAGGCACGATCTTGAAACAAAGCAATGACACTGTGCATAGTGCATCAGTCAGTATAAGTGTGTTCCCATTGAAACTTTCCACTATGTGAGAATAGACATCTTTTATTTCAGTGTTTTTAAGGTGATATTTGGTAGCGAGAAGAAACTGAATTTAATTACTTCACCGTATGGATACTAATAAAGCTTCATTTGCTTCTGTGTTCAGAGGACTAAGAATTCCCTTATGTAGTTTAAAGACTTGGGATTACATGTAATTAGTGTTAATACTAATTGCATGGTAGGCTTTCATTAGATCCAAGTCCTAGTCTATTCTCTTTAGTGGATGTACTCTAAAATTGAGTTTTGAGCTCTTTTTGGAGGAGATTAATCTCCTGGTAGTGAAAGATACAGAGAGATGTATTCACTAATTCAAGAGAATTGCATCAACTTGTTTTTAAAACCAAAAAGTGTCCTGCACTGTCCTCTTGTCTCATGCATTTCAATGTGTCTTTTTTTCTTAATGATCCAGTGGACAAGCATAAACATTTAAGAAGATTCACAAAATAATAAGTAGTCAACCATCAGAAGATTGCAGTGTACTATGAAGGAGTGTAGCTGGGGACCCTTGAAGTCAAAGTTAAGTTTAGTTTAGTTTATTTTTAGCTGTATTACCCCCTATCATGGTACATGCAAGAGGTGCTGGAAGTGTGTTCTAAGCACTACTATATTGTAACAAAGGGCTGGAAAGATTTACCAGAGCAAATAAAAAAGGGAGAAATATAAACTGTATTGCAGAGAATGCAAGAAAGTGATTTTTGTGGCTGCTGCTGATATATAATTACTGTGAATGCTGACTGCCAAAATATGGGATTTATGGGAAATAAAGCCATAAAATATTTTTTTACCAAAAAGAGATGAAGGTGGTAGGAGGAACCCCTCCAGAAATGGTGGATTTTTGTTCTGTCTAGTTTCTCTTGAAGTTTTCAATGTCTTTCTGGTATGATAAAAATTTCAATATGAAGACAGAAAGGAAGGCTAAGAAATAAATTAGGCTGCTTGTTTTGAGAGTGATGCATTCCGTGGATAGCAGTTCCAAAATGCATGGCAAAGTTCTGGATTCAGTAGCTCAGTTTCTAAGTGACATTGCTGTAAGAAATAATAAATAAATCACATCATATATCAAACTGCAGACAATTCCATTGCACATTAATTATTAAAGCATGATTTGAGATTTTTTTTTTTTTTAAGCTATGCTGTTGCATGTCCTTTGGCTTCAGTGTTGGACCTATTGCATTTGCTGATAGGAATTAGGGAATTCTGGGTGCTGAAGTATTTCAGATTTACTTCCCATCTTTATTACAGGCAATATCAGACTGTTGTCTTCTACTGCCTTGGTCTGAGAATTTGATTAAGCATGTGCTTAAAGTTGAGTTTAGAACAAAGTGGGATTTTTTTGTTTTTCTTTTCTCCTCCCCAGTTCTTTCTCAGGCCATTTATTTTCTTTGTGGCTTCTTACTCAGGTAGAAAGTCATGAAAAACCATGATGTTCATTAACTATGAACAGTAACAAAATCAATGCAAAGTGTCAGTCCAAGCTCACTCTGGATCCTGTGTGTAATAAATAAACTTAAATCACAGTTCAGTCACAAGCAGAAAAGATTCAAAATTCAGTTAATGTAATTGACATCAGCAAGTTTTAACCTTTCACGTCTTCCACATAAGTTTTCACAGCCTTGTCCAGTAAGTTCAGATGAAAACATTACATATCTTCTCGGTGACAAACAATGATAGGACAAGGAGGTCCCTTCCAATCCCTAATGTTCTGTGATTCTGTGATATTTACTGCTGTCTTTGGACTGTATAGAAAGAAGCATCCAAGTGGCAGTTCTTTCTCCATTGAGCCTCTCCTTAAGAATTTATGAATTAGGAAAAAATGCAATTTTCAAGTCTGTATCAGCACAGTGCTTAGTTTTTAATGACATCTTCATCCTCTGAAGGGAGCTAATTTAGGCTGAGGGCTGCTTCTGTGTTTCACATCCACCTAGCAGTCTGCTAAGGCATATTCCTCTGTATGGCTCTGGCTTATGTGTGTAGATGTTACCCCTGCTTCCAGTGTCATGCCTTTGTTGCTGTAAAATAGAATATTCTGTAAGAGTTTTATTGAGTAGCCTTTTCGTAGGTAGGAAAAAACCCCTTGGAGTGTCTAAAAGGTGGCCCTTCATGTGAGCTATGTGAAGGACACAGAGTCATTTTGGGTGGGATTTAAAGTGGCACGATCCACTCGATCTCACGAGTGAGAAGTTTGACGGCTGGACTGCACTCCATGTGAAATACTGTCCTGAATAGTAACGGCTTTAAACTTTTGGAGAAAGTACTTGTCTTTTGGTGCCATCTTGTGTCTTTAGGAGAGAGCGGCACTCAGTGTGTTTGCTGTTAAATATCCCTTATTTTGCTAAAAGATGTTGTTTTGAACTACTAGTGTCTTATCATTTGATGTATTTATGGAAGTACAGTCAGGAGAAAGCCATGTATTAAAAAAGCATGTACAGCTTGATCTTAGATACAAAATATTGGCAACGTTGGTATTGGATTTAGTTTTTAACATTGTAAAAGTTCTTACAAGTAGCAGTTTTACACCTCTTAATGGTGATGCTGCAGTCACGTGAGCTCACGTGCAGGTTGTGCATGTGTCTGTACTTGAGTGTACTCATGAAAAGTTGGCAGGACTGATACCTTAGAGTATGATCTTTGTACATGCTCTAGCTTCTTACTTAGGTATCCCTCTGTGTGCTGCACTTTGCATCACTCAAAGTGATTCCATGTTATAATCCTATTAACTAATTTCCTAAAACCATACAGAAACTGGTAAAAGAACTGGACTAGCATGCAAACTGTCTCCATGTAGCTGAGCTTTTCTTTGCTGCTGCAAAGCATTTTATAACATCTCCGATGAACTTAGATATTCTGAAATACCTTTTCTACTTGCAGAACTCAGGATTCCCAATCACACAATCAATCAGCAGCACTTGTGTTACAGTGCAGTTTGCACGTGTGGGACTAACACACAGCATCTCTAGAGCCAGATGGAAGCCAGGTAGTTCCACATGAGACCATGCAAAAAGCCAAAGACTTGGAGGTCTTTGATAATTTTCTTTGAGTACACTGGGCATATGGGGTGCTTTTCCTATTTTCTGTTTTTTGGAGGGAAGATGGAGCCTATCAGTGAATAGGTGTGAGGTGACCTGGTTTCTTTACCAGCTTTCTGAATTGTTGTCACTAGTGCTGTAGGTGTGGGTTCTCAAATGCCTTAATTTCTTTATCCTTAAAATGGAAATAATTTTATTTGCCGTTCTTTGGAGATGCTGGATGGAAGGCCTGCTTATTAGTATTATTATTAAAGTAAATTGAATTTTGTAGTATATAAGATTGTTAATGTGTATGTACTGTATGAAAATGTTTGATTGTATTTGCTTTTATTTTGTGATAGGTGTGTATCATTGCCTTTGATAAGAAAGCAAAAAATACCTCCCGTCTTTACATACAGTACCGTGTCACAGAAATATTTTGTGATTTGCTTCTTCATAGTTGCTGTTATATGAAAGAGGCTGGATGAATAGATGGAAACCTTCAGTTTTACACGAAGGAGAAGGGAATATAAGAAATGTAAAATGGAGGGGACATTTAATTGCTTGGGCCAATAATATGGTAAGTATTTGTCATCTTTGTTAAATTAACAAAAATACCCCTGTGTTGCACTATTTGAAATGTCTCAATGTTACTCCATTGAAAAAATGGTACATTTGAAGAATTGAGTATAAAAGGCATTGAAGTGTAGTGTTTCATATCTTGTTTCCTTATGGACATTTCTTCTCGCATTTCCT